>NC_064283.1:72331597-72409313 GCF_019186545.1 Solanum stenotomum | reverse complement strand
AAAAAAAATTAACTTTATTTTTAAAAAATATTTTTAATTTCAATTCAAAAATTATTTTCTACTCTCTAGTAAAAATAAAAGATATTTTTTTCAAAATATTTTCATTCATAAATCAAACACTAAAAAATATTTTCTACTTATCAACCAAGCATGAGAAAATAAATCAAAAATCTACTTATTTTCTAGGAAAACATTTTCCTTCGTACCAAACACCCCCAAAGTCTAATTTTTTAATTTTATTTATAGAAGTGAATGACCGGTTCACAACTTACAATTTGGTGATATTATGGCCTTTTGCAACTTCTTGTTGTAATGATAAATTGAAATGAAAAAAGTTTGAATATTAAAATATATTTGAAATAAATATTGTGTGCAAGTGTTATGTCTTTTTGACTGAGTATACCAGAAAGGAAAAAAAAAAAATACTCCCTCCGTCTCATTTTATTTTATGTGAGTTAGTTTGACTTAGCATACATGGAGTTTAAGTTTTATGTGAATTAGTTTGAAAAATAAATGATAGAAATTTGTGTAGTTACAAATAATTTCATTAAAGTAAAATGGATATTTTAAAGTTAAATTATTTCTTAATATAGAAACGTGTCATTCTTTTTTGGACCGACTAAAAAGGAAAGTATGTCATATATATTGGGACAGAGCGAGAAACAAATAAAAATAGATATAAAATGCCTCATAAATTGTCTTTTTAGTTTATGTTTTCGCTCTCACATACTACTAAGAGTTAAGAAATTATCCGCACTGTTTTTTAATGCATTCTGTTTGATTATTATGTTAAAAAGGGTCTTCTCTTGGACGATAATGAAGTGGTCGGGTTTAATGAGGAAGCTGAAAAAGTGATCAAGCGACTTGTTAAAGGATGGGAAGAATCACATGATATTATTATCCCAGTGGTGGGTATGCCTGGACTTGGAAAAACTATAATGGCAAGAAAAATATACAATGATCCTAAGCTTTCATATGAATTTGTTAGCATCCTTTGGGTTAACGTCGGTCGGGAATACAAAATAAAGGATGTTTATCTTAGGATTCTCAAATTCTTCACAAAACGCATAGAAGATCATCTCAATGATGATGAGTACACATTAGCTAATGTGATAAGTTCTTTTATCAGTAATCGAGGTAGATGTCTCATTATTTTGGATGATGTTTGGGAAGCAAATGTCATTGATCACGTAAAGAAAGTTTTTGCAGAAAACAAAAAGAGGCATCGAATCGTGATGACCACGCGTGACGGATATCTAGCTGCTTATGCCAATCCAGAACCTCATAATCTGAAATTCTTGACTGCAGAAGAAAGTTTTGAATTGTTGGTAAGGAGAGTTTTTGGCAAGGGAAGTTGCCCTGATGAATTAAAAGATGTTGGAAAAAGAATTGCAGGAAACTGTGGTGGAGTACCACTTGTTGTAGTGGTAATTGCAGGAGCATTAGCAGGTCGTTCGTATACAACTGAATGGGAAGTAGTTGAGAGAAATGTAGCACAACATGCTTTTAGCGTGAATAGAGATTATGGTGTATTTGTAGAGATGAGTTACGATCGTTTGCCTCAAGAAGTGCAGATGTGCTTTTTATATTGTGGTATTTTTCCTCAGGGCTTTGATATCCCTGCTTGGAAATTGATTCGCATGTGGATTGCGGAAGGGTTAATAAAGCCCCAGCAGTCATACACTCTTGAGGAGATAGCAGAGCATCATTTGAACGTTCTTGTTCATAGGAATTTAGTGATATTGTTGCAAAAGAGGTCTGATGGTCAAATAAAGACATGTCGTCTTCGTGACATGTTACATGAGTTTTGCAGAACAAAGGCTGCTAACAAATGGCTTTTTCAAGAAATATGTACAACAGTTGATAACGCTGTTCCTTCTATACAGGACCCAGATACTTGCCGTCGATTGTGTATTCAACCATCTACTCTGAATGACTTTCTCTCCACAAAACCTTCTGCAGAACATGTCAGATCTTTCTATTGTTTTTCCTCAAAACAAAAACAAACTGACTTGTCTCCTAATGAAATCAAACTCATTCACAATGCATTTCCACTTATAAGGGTCTTGGATGTTGAATCTCTCAAATTTCTTTTCTCCAAAGACTTTAACCAATTATTTCATTTGAGGTATATTGCTATCTCGGGTGACATTAAAGCCCTTCATCCGGCCTTTGGTAATTTCTGGAATTTACAAACTCTTATACTTAATACAAGTACCTCAGAGCCCACTTTCGACGTAAAAGCAGACATATGGAAAATGTTACAGTTGAGGCATCTCCACACCAACATACCTGCAAAATTGCCATCTCCGACTATCACAACAGGTAAACCTTCTTCTCTACAAACTCTTTCTATGGTTGCACCAGAAAGTTGCAAGAAAGATGTGCTGGAAAAGGCGCGTCATCTTAAAAAATTGAGCATTCGAGGGCAAATGGAAGCTTTTCTTGAATCCAGGGGTGGAATCAGCAATCTTGAAGAGCTAAAGTGCCTGGAACATTTGAAACTTTTGAATGATGTTCTTTACATGAATAAAACAGTTCAACTTCCTTTAGCATTCTTCAGACTTGTACGTACAGTAAAGAAGTTAACTTTGGCAAACACAAGGTTTGCATGGAGTGAGGCAGAAAAATTAGCACAATTGGAATCCCTTGAGGTTCTAAAGTTGAAAGAAAATGCATTCATGGGTGATACTTGGAAGCCGGAGGTAGGAGGTTTTAGAAAACTCCGGGTATTGTGGATCGAGAGGGCAGAACTAGAAACTTGGGAGGCGTCGAATCTTAACTACCCCATCCTTAGGAACCTCGTTCTTGTCTCTTGTGATAAGCTCGACACTGTACCAGTTGAGCTGGCTAATATACCTAATTTTCGCGAGATGAAGTTGGAGAACACAATCAAAGCAGTCAAATCTGCAAAAGATATACTGGAACTTAAGAAATCTCAAAAAATAATATTCAAGCTCAGCATATTCCCTCCTGAATCTGAATCCAAGGTCACACAGTAAAGTTGAAAGGTTAGTCAAATTCATTTGTATTATAGTATGGCTATATATCTTTGTTTCCATTTGGCATACATTTTCCGTGACTCCATCTATCTCTAGTTATGTCTCATTTAGTATATCTTTTGTAATTATTTCATTCTTCTAGTATATGTTATAAAGACTGAATGTGTGCTGAAAAGAGTGTGTTTATTAATGAAGGCAGCAAGGTATTAAATAGAGTTACAGGGAAAATAATAAGACTCCTAAACGAACTGAACTAAAGTAATCTAAATAAATAATAACTGCTGAATTAGTAATGCAATCCTAATACGACTAAACTACTGAGTGATGTCCTAACGCCAGATGTTCTAATACGCCCCCTCAAGTTAGGCGATGAGTCACCAAGCCTAACTTGAGCAAATTAGACTCAAAAGAAGATTTAGGAAGTGCCTTGGTGAGAGTGTCAGCAATTTGATCAGCGCCATGGACATGAACAACACGAACCCTTTTGATGTCAACATAGTGGCGAACAAAGTGAAAGTCCACGGCAGCATGCTTCACACGTCTATGGAGAACATGATTCTTGCTCAAGAATGTGGCTCCAAGATTGTCACAATAAATTGTGGGTAGCTGATGTACTGGAAAGTGCAGCTCATTTAGGAGATTGGTGACCCATAAGGTTTCAGAATGTGTATTAGCTACATCCCTGTATTCAGACTCAATGGAGGAGCATGAGACAATATTTTGCTTCTTTGAGGACCAACTAATCGGATTGTGACCAAGAAATAAGATGTAACCATATGTAGAAACTTTGTCAACAATGTCCCCACCCCAATCTGCATCAGAGTACACATGTAGATTTTGAATTCATCAATAAGAGTAATGCGTAGGCCGAGTTGAATGGTACCACGTAGGTATCGAAGAACACGTTTTACAGCCTTCCAGTGAAGGTCTGATGGTGCTTGCATGAATTGAGAAAGCTTGTTGACTGCATAGGCTATGTCAGGTCTAGTGAATGATAGATATTGAAGCCTGCCCAAGACTCGGTGATAACGTGTAGCATCAGTCAAGTGAGTTCCATCAGATAAGGTGAGTAACTCAGATGCACTCATTGGCGTGTTAACACTCTTGCAGTCGGTCATTAGCTCATCATTTAAAATTTCATTCACATCATAATTTGCTTGGGTGAGAATTAAACCGTTAGAGTTGTGTATCACTTCAACACCAAGAAAATAGTGAAGATTACCTAAATCTTTAATAGAGAACTTAGAAGCAAGGGAAGTGATGTTATGAATGGGCCGAGGCCTGTTATACCAAAAACAGCCCAATACCATATTAAGGAGTTATGTGTGGGATCTAGGTTAATAAGTAACCCATTCTAGGGAAAATAGGGGGACGCAAATTGTTAAAGAAAAGAGTGTCTCCTCTCATCCCCTTCTCAGTCTAAGCTTCTCATCTCCTTCTATTCTCTATCCCCGTTACTTTATCTTATGCAATTTCTATTGTATTAGTGCTATTTCTATGTTGCCAAAGTACACCAGTTAATACTATCAGTGAAGAGTTTGGCTACTGTTCTTTTGTGATTACTGTTTGTTACATTGGTGCTTTCATCCAGAGAACTCCATCATCAGCTATGTTTCTACCTAGATTCAGTGGCAATGACAACGACAACCCGAAGAACTGGATTTTTCGGGCAGAGTTGTACTTCACATACCTTGGCTTCGACGAGAAGGACTGGCTACCTCTTCCTTCCTTCTACTTTGATGGTGAAGCTCTTACTTGGTTTAGTTGGTTGCATCGTAACAAGCAATTCGTCAATTGGAAGCATTTTATGGAAAAATTGCTTATGCGGTTTCCAAAACGAACCTTCACAGCTTCGGTGAGTATGACAGATACTTCACGAGCCTATTTTAACTGTGGGCGCTATGCTACATTTGTTCCTCCAATGACCTCTGCCTCTACAATTGTAGATCTAAGTCATGTCACACTATCATCTGACTTGGAAGATGGCTTCATAAGTGGGAACACGGATACAGCCCATATGCTTGAGAAGTTGCCAGAGAAGTATACCAATGTGGATTGCTTGGCATTGATTACTGGAAGTAATATTGAGTTTGCGACTCTTGAAGTCGTAGGAACTCCTCAAATTGGGAATGCAAAATCAGTCGAAGCAGACTTGTTACAGGAACCTTCTTCCATTACCGAAGGTCAGGTGTTCGATGAAATTTCACACACAACTGCGAGCTCTGACATTTCTGAACCTATTGATAGATTCTGCAAAGATGTTAGTATTCAAACTAAGGTCCCTCCTTCGGTGTTAAATGATACGAAAGGATCTAATGATGTGGATGAGGAAAATTCACTAGATAATGTAGCTTTGTTTGACAAATCTCCTCAAAGGGATGCATCTGGTACTCTGGCTCCTTTTTCTACGGAAGGACCTATGATGTCAAATACACGTTTGCGGATTACTGACATAGTATATCCAATTGCGACTGGGGTACCACTCTTAGTTCCTCTTGTTGGTTGTGAAGTTATGCTGTCAAATAAACATCTCGAACAAGATATGCCAACGAGGTATGTAGTTCCTAACTCTATTGGTAGTGGCTCTCCTAAATGGAAAACTGATTTAGAGACGAAAGATTTATCTATTGATAAATACTTTTTGGAGAATGAGAGTTCCATATCAACAAGTGCTATGCAATCTGTTCGATTGCTTCCTGCCGCGGAAAATGGAAAATCTATTGGGGGATTCAGTGGTCAAAATATTTTGAGTCAATTTCCATTTGTTCCTGCTGTTAATTTTCTTATGCTTATTGTAACTGTTCCGGCAACTGCAGTGGATCTTTGTGTATGGGATCCGGGAATAAGTTTTGGGTTAATGGTTCTTACAGGTTACATAGAGAATGTGGAGGAACTACTATCATTGAGATGTACTGACAAGTTTCTCTTAATTGCATATTCAAATCGTATGAGTAGAGTGTGGGATCCCGGACAACTAGGGAGTGTAAAGTTCTACAGGTTCAAGGGGTTCTCTGTTATCGATAACTGCAACGCATTAATGTGTCCTCTAATTGCATATTCACTAGTCTTCACTGAATATTATGCAATTAAACATGATGTGTTCTTGGCCAAC
Organism: Solanum stenotomum; assembly: GCF_019186545.1. Taxonomy (NCBI): domain Eukaryota; kingdom Viridiplantae; phylum Streptophyta; class Magnoliopsida; order Solanales; family Solanaceae; genus Solanum; species Solanum stenotomum. Next base: position 72,403,199 of record NC_064283.1, on the reverse strand, counting down.
TTCCACCAAACATCAGTCTTGCATCTTTGCTATATAACTGCTCTTGTTGGCATGGTACAGTTATGGGAGGTAAAAATATTAACGAGTGTATCTAAGAAAAAGGCAGTGCACTCTGCTGGTTACACACTTTATGGAGTCATAGAGATAGTAGAGTTGGATGCACGCCATGGATTACATCATGGCTTAGGTAATGCATTAGTTTCTGTTATCCTCTTGAACAAATGTGTGATTGCGAGGAAAGTTATAACTGAACTCCAATTGATAATGCGGGAGAATTTTATCGTAAATCAGAAAGAACATGGTTGCAATTGGTTGTTATCAATTATAGTGGAGAGAGTTGGGGGAAGGAGAGCTTTTACATTCTATTGCTCAATACTTCGAGGTGAATAATTCTAGATTTGACGAGTCTGAGCATGTTACGAAGTTAAAGATCCTTAATGTGGCTGCCAATAGTGCTTCAACAAGTTTTGGTGATATCATTAGGTGTATTGCTTTTTTTTTGGATATGTCTCACATGGGTACCCATCTTTGCCATGTTAATCAGCTGCTAAGCAAGAATGATGCAACCATGTCTATAATACTCCAGGCAGCCAACCGAGTTTCTTCATTGTTGCTTACCAATCTAACTGTACCAGGGGATGCTCATGCTTACTCGAACCTTGAGGACAAGGTTCTTATTGGAGTTGGGAGTATTGTTATGAATGGGCCGAGGCCTGTTATACCAAAAACAGCCCAATACCATATTAAGGAGTTATGTGTGGGATCTAGGTTAATAAGTAACCCATTCTAGGGAAAATAGGGGGACGCAAATTGTTAAAGAAAAGAGTGTCTCCTCTCATCCCCTTCTCAGTCTAAGCTTCTCATCTCCTTCTATTCTCTATCCCCGTTACTTTATCTTATGCAATTTCTATTGTATTAGTGCTATTTCTATGTTGCCAAAGTACACCAGTTAATACTATTAGTGAAGAGTTTGGCTACTGTTCTTTTGTGATTACTGTTTGTTACAAGTGACAACCTGATTGACACTTAAAGTATTGCTCCCAGTGATAATAATATCATCGACATAGACGAGGACGAACAATGTATCACCAACACCATGTCTGACTAGTAGTGAGGCATCAAATTTTGTCTTAACAAAGCCTATGGATGAAAGATAACCCGTGAGGGCATTGTACCACGCCCGAGGAGCCTATTTCAAGCCATAGATCGCCTTTCGCAGCCGACATATATTGCATTAGTTTGTCATCACTAGTAAACCCCGGAGGTTGAGCCATGTACACTTCCTCGTCCAGGTTGCCTTGGAGGAAGGCATTATTGACATCCAGCTGGCGAAGATGCCAGTTGTGACGAAGTGCTACAGAGAGGACAATGCGAATTGTGGTGGGCTTGACGACTGGGTTGAATGTGGCATGAAAATCAATGCCCGGCCTTTGAGTAAAGCCTTTTGCAACCAGGCGCGCTTTGTATTTGTCGATGGACCCATCAGCATTTCTCTTGATCCTGAAAATCCACTTGCAGGATACAATGTTTTTGGTCGGGTCAGGAGGAACAAGTTCCCAAGTTTAATTTTTAATTAAAGCATCAAATTCATGTTTCATTGCATAACGCCACTCGGGGTGTTTTTGTGCTTGTTTGACAGTAGTGGGTGTGACAGTGAGGTTCAATTTGGCTAGGTAATCAAAAATCTGTTTGAGTTTGGTGATATTGTTTTGGGATCGAGTGACAGCACGGGTAGGAGGAGACGGACATTGAGGCGGTGAAGGAGCGAGTTCCAACTCGAGGATAGGACAGGCTGGTTGAGGAGCCATGAGTGTTGGTGGGATGGTGTTTCTACGTTGATAGACACGGAGAGGAGACAAGCTGCTTTGTGTGTTGGTTGGGATCTGCGTTTGTGAGTTTGTAGGGAGGTGTGGTAGTTCTAAACGCTGGGCAGTAGCTATAGGAGAGGGGTTCTGGGAATTGGGAATTATTGAAGATGAGGAAGATAAAAATTTACCTGGAGAGGGAGGAGTTGTAAGAGGTGAATCTGTTGCGTCCACTGCTGATGCATTGTCGGATAAGGACTGTGAGTTTGAGTTGTCGCCGGACTGGGTTGGAGATGAGGCAGACGGTGATGGGAAAGCTGGAATTGTGCTTGCTGCTATTTCTAATGGAGTGGGCAGATCAGTCACTATGGGAAGTGTAGGTGTGGGGTTCGACGAACTTGGCATTGTTGTTTTTGCCCATTCTAGGTGAGCTGATGTAATGGTAGTATTGGCGAACAATGTCTTAAATGGAAATACATCCTCAACAAATCGCACATCTCGGGATAAATACACCTTTGCAGAAATTGGGTCAAAACACTGGTGACAGTGATGGGATAATGAGAAACCAAGATAGACACATGGGGTAGATTTTGATTCAAGTTTATTTTTGGAGTATGGTTTAAGCCATGGATAGCATAAACAACCAAAAATCCGGAGGGAGTTATAATCAGGTGATTTTCGAAGTAATCTTTGGAATGGGGATTGATTATCTAGGTGAGAGGTTGGAAGACGATTGATGAGGTAGACAGTGTGATGGCATGCAAAAGACCAAAATTGGGGTGGGAGGGACGCCTCATGTAAGAGTGTTCTTGCAGTTTCGACGATATGACGATGTCGTCACTCTGCAAGTGCAACTCGTCGGGGTGTATAGGGTGGGGTGAAGAGGTGTTGAATACCGTGAAGTGAAAGATAGGAGTCAAGACTTTTATACTCACCTCCGCCATCAGTATACAATGATAAAATTTTAGTGTCAAAATGTTTTTCCATCATAGGATGAAATTTTTGAAAGATCTCTTTAACTTCACTTTTCTTTGTTAGTGTGTAGAGCCAAGTGTACTTCGTATATTGATCAACAAAAATATAATAATACAACTTTTTGTCAAGAGATAAGACTGGCGATGCCCCCATAAATCACTAAAAATAGTTTGAAGTGGTTTAGAGCTAGACAGTGATAATTGGGTAAAAGGATGCCGATGAACTTTATTAGATAAACAAGAATTACAATGAAAGTTTTTGTCTCGCTCATGAAATGGTAGCAAGAATTTATTTAAAATAAACATAAGAACTCTAGAGTGAGGATGTCCAAGACGTTGGTGCCAAGTAGTGAGAGGACTAGATGTGGAGATAATGTGAGCTTAGGGATGTGAGACAGGCCACTCATACAGTCCATTGTTGGTCCGACCGTGCACCAGTGGCTTCCGCGTTTGCAGATCCTTCACAACAAAGTTAAAAGGGAAAAATTCAATAGACTTAAGATTGTCTTGACAGAAATTAGAAACCGAAAGAAGCTTGCGTTTAATGGAAGGGGCACACAGAGTGTGGGTTAGCTTAAAGACATCATTTGATGCATTTAATTTAGTAGAACCAGTGTGAGAGATAGGAATTTTGTTACCATCACCCATAGAGACATCCTCGTTACCGTGGTATGGTTGTAGGTTGTGCAGCTCTGTTGTGATATGATGGGTGGCTCCTGAGTCAACTATCCAAGGGTTGGTGTCCGCCGTAAACCCAGCGGCATAGTTGGCTTTCGCTTCAAAGTGATTATGAGACTTCGAGCGGCAAACATTGGCAGTGTGGCCAATTCTATTACATAGTTGACATCAAGTAACACCGTTCGGATTGGAATTGGACTGCCATTGTGGTGGAGTGCTTGGACGCGAATTTTGGCGCCATTGTTGAGAGTTGTTGGTTTGTCTACGATTGTTGCGATTATTGGAGTTGAATTTGGTGGGAGTAGCAACTGCAGCAGTGATGGTACTAGGTAGTTTCTTAGCATCCTCATGGCGAAGGAAGAGTTCAAAGTCCAGTAGCTTTTCAAACAGTTCCTCATAGGAGATAGCCGTATCGCGTGCACGAATGGCAGCAGAGATCTCACGAAATTCAGGACCTAGACCACTGAGTATTTTGACGATGAGTTCAAGATTGGAAACAGGAGCACCAGCAATGGCTAACTCATCTGAAAAGGACCGAATAGTGTGAAGATATTCAGTAATGGAGCGAGAGTCCTTAGTGACACGGGCAAGCTGATTATACAACTGAAGACTCGGGTTTGAGATTTGTTTGCATAAGTGGTATGCAAAGCATCCCAAGCTGATTTAGCCGAGTCAGCGGCAGCAACAGTAGAGGCAATAGTGGGTTCGACAGAAGCCATGAGGGCATTCTGGATGAGTTGGTCCTGACGGAACCAAGTTAGGAAGGCAGGATTAGGAGATATATTTACGCCGAGAGTAATTGTGCGACCGGGGGATGGAGTGGTTCCATCGAGATGGCCAAAGAGGTTGTAGCCATACATAAGCATGGAAAATTGGGCTTTCCAGGTGGCAAAGTTGTGACCACCGCTTAGTTTGATGGGTAATGGGGATGCAGGATTGAATTGAATGATAATATTAGTACCCGTCGTGTTATCAGCATTGACAACTCTAGGATTGTTGCCATTGTTGTTACCATTGTGATTGGTCATTGTTGCTGGTCTGCGTGAGGAGGAGAAAAAAAATTTGATCGTACTCGTTAGAGCGTGAAGAGCCCTGATACCATATAAAGACTGAATGTGTGCTGAAAAGAGTATGTTTATTAATGAAGGAAGCAAGGTATTAAATAGAGTTACAGGGAAAATAATAAGACTCCTAAACGAACTGAACTAAAGTAATCTAAATAAATAATAACTGCTGAATTAGTAATGCAATCCTAATACGACTAAACTACTGAGTGATTCCTAACGCCAGATGTTCTAATATATGTAACAATTTGTAAAACACTTACATTCTGAATGCACTCTGAAACACTTTTCCTCTCTTTGCTTCCTTGTTATTTCATTAACCAATTTTCCTCTATTCTGCAGGAGAGAATCGGGACTTCGATCTGGGGTCATGTGTATGATGTCGCAACATTTCATGTTTTCTGTCGTCCAGTCATCTGATAAGGTTGTTCCAATGAAGAAAACCTGTTTGGCTTTTGTGATTTGTAATACGCTAAATAAATGGAGTATGTACTCCCTGGAGTTGTTTTTTTTTTTCGAGTTTCTGATCAGTTGGAGTGTTTTCTTTTTTCAATCGCAAGTCTGTTTGCTTCTTTCACTATTCTGTTGTATTTGATTTGTTTCAGTGTAAAACATACAGTTGCTTTTATCTTTTAATAAAGTGTTGTGTGTTTTAATATGAACTAGAGCGAGTACTTTCTTAAGAACTTACTTTTTGAGGTAAATTAGTGAACTACCTTATAATATAAGCACAGAAATGCCACCACTTGCAAATTAATATATTTATGAATCATTTGCAAACAACTAGCATTATGTTAGAAAATTTGTTAAATTATTGTTACTGGTCGGTGCATTTAAAATTAGAGTCAGAAAGACTTGATTAAATAATTCCAAAAAAAAAAAGTCAACTTAATTTTTCATTTTATACTGTTAGCTACTGCGGTGAATTAATTAGTGAACTCTTTCATTGAAGACTATTTTATTGTTTACACTAGTTTAGACGTAAATAAGCGTTTTTAAAAAAGCATATAACTAAACGATACATAAATAAATATATGATCTATTAATTTTTTATTAAAATTTAACAAGTAAATAATTGTTCTATATTAAATACTATTTATAAACGCATGATTAATAATAGGAAAATGCTCAAATATGTCATTGAACTTTGAGAAAATGCTCATTTATGTCTTTTTCGTTTGACAAACACCATTACTTGTTAACTATAAATAATTCAATGACATATTACTTAGGAGTTACATAGGTTACAAGAATAATGAAGGAATTAAGAATGAGATAATGGAGAACCATTACATCTTCTGCCAGAAAAACCACAAAACGGACAGCCACTACAACGTTCTCAGCAACGTTATAACAAAGCAATGGCAATTAAGCCAAATGATAATAAAGATGACATCAAATGTCATCAACTGTCTAACGGTAGTAAAGCACCTAATGGTATGTTATTAGGCAGAAAGCAAATGACATTTAGCAAAGTATAATAATATTAAAATGCCACAACATTTTTCATTTTACATTTCTTCATATATACTACAGCTAGTGAACCTCTCATTGCTAAAACTATCCTCCTCTGCTCTTGCATTTGTTAACCAATTTTGAAAGAACTCGATCGGAAGTAATGCAGGTATTTGTTTGCATGTCTTTTACATATTTTAAGTTGTTAATCATGATCTATATCATAATACATGTATCCTACGTGTATTATATCACGTGGTTGATTTGTTTCAGTGTAAAACAGTTGCTTTTATCTTTCAATAAAGAGTTGTATGTTTAATTTCTTATATTTGCAAAATGAATTTTAGTTCTTGTGCTTAGATCTTCCATTCGATTACATGGTATCAAAGCCTATAGGCTCGTGTCGATCTGTTTTGGCTTTCAAAAATAGGCTTCATCATGTTTTGGCCATGTTACAGAAGAGATTTTGGGGTTGAACCAATATCTTCTCCGGAGTCCTGTTGGAAATTTTGCGGAAAATACTTCAACAGTAAAACCTGTAGAGAATTCTTTACAGCATGAGGCATGTAAATAACATTGTCCTTGAGGATATTTCACCCAGTATATGGGTAAAACTTGCAATAGCGCCTTTGTAGGGAGTACCATGTCTTTCAACAAAAGCAATGATAGATTAAAACAAGTGTTACACAAATGAAACTAAGCAAATACAACCATAACACAATAGAAAAGATGCAAACAGTTTCACAACAGAGAAAAAAAAAATCCACACGAAGGGGAACTCGAAATGCAACAGAATTAGCCTTATTTGAAAATGACAATACTCCAGTTAGCTATTTGTCTGATGACCCCTGGCTTCCAGCAAGCTCAATGTCCAAGTTCTCTCCTGCAGAAGAGAAGGAATTTTTTTAGAAAATGAAAAACAGAAACGAAGAGAGGAAAATTGTGGCGGCTAGGTTTCAAAGAAACCACGAATCAATCATTCACAAGAACCTGTACAGTATAGCACCTGGATTGAACAAACTCCCCTTGATCAGTTAACTCACAATAACTCTTTGCGATCAGGTATCTGATTCGCGATCGTGATGCACCAGACACCAGAAAACTTTGATACAGTAGCTTAAACGTTCCAACTAGTCTGACACCATCCAAGCGCCTCTAGTCTCAACCCGAACCATCTAATCAAGTAAAAAGTGTAATACCAACTTAACCAAATACTAAATCATGAACTAGAACACAAATACTAAAAATGAAGGGTCAGGTTATTACAAGAACATGCATTTCACTTGAAATTTTGTTTTGAAGTTTTTTGTGAGTGAAAGAAAAATTCGTCGAAAACCAGTTTTTCGTACGGATTCATAATTTGAACTTCATAACCTTCCCATTCAAAAATACTATAATGAACTATAACTCATAAAGATTCCAAGTGGGAAGTAAGGCAAACATTTTATTTGTTCAGAATAACAGATTAGTAGCACAGCCTCTTCACTTTTGATGTTGCACCCACATTGGATTCTCAAAAAATACATTAATTTTAGAGAATCCAACAAGCACCTGTTAACAATTTTGAAGAGTCTGAGTAACATAGAATAACAGTCCTTCAACACATGAGCCATAAAGGCACAAACTATTATACAACAACGACGAAAAGCAACACTTCCACAAAAATGACAAAGCAAATACAACAAAAACAGAATAAAAGGTGCAAACACTAATAAAACTGAAAAAAAACACACTCCATATACATGAAACCAGGATCCCAACAACGTCGATGTCTCGATCTTCTCCTGCAGAAATGAGGAACATAGTAAATAAATTTATATTGGAATAAAAAGAACAGTATTTTCTAGTATGAATCCTCGTTGAACCATTCACACAAGTAATAACAGAGTGCAATTCAGAATAACTAAAGTTTTTGTCGACACAACCAATTCAGATCATGAGGTTCTGTATTGGCATAAGTAGCTAGATATCTATCACGCGTGGTCATCATGATTCGATGTCCCTTTTTGTTTTCGTCGAAAACTTTCTTTACATCATCAATGACTTCTGCTACCCACACATCATCTAAAACATTGAGACATCTTCCTCCTTTATTTATAAAATCACTTATTACCTTAGCTAATGTATCCACATCATCATTGAGATGATCTTCTATGCTTTTTTTGAAGCATTTGAGAATCCTAAGATAAATATCCTTTATTTTGTATTCCTGACCGACGTAAACCCAAGGGATGCTGAAAAATTCATATGAAAGCTTAGGATCATTATAGATTTTTCTTGCCAGTGTAGTTTTTCCAAGTCCGGGCATTCCCACCACTGGGATAATATCAAGACTTTCTGCCGGTCCTTCAACAAGTCTCTTGATCACTTTGTTAGCTTCGTCATCAAACCCGACTACTTCATCATTCTCCAAGGAAGGACCCTTTTGAACATATTGATCAAATGAATCACATCAGAAAACAGAATGGCAGATCTTCACAAGTTGTATACAACATATTAAAATGCTCGTTTTATCCTTAATGAGACAATGATTTATGACCACACTAACATCTATCACTTGTTTTAGACCATACATTTCGAAAGACTTTCTTTATTTCTTAAACTCTATGTCAAGTCAAACATGAGACGGTGGAAGTAATAATCATATTACCTGCATAGGAATATGTTTATAAAATTATTGTTACATGTTATTGTCATGACTTTAACACTAGCATCCTCTCTATTACCGCGGCTGCTGGCACAGAGTTTGCCGATGCTTATTCCTGAGATACCATCATTACTTCTTCTTCGGAAAAAGAAGTTCACGACCCGTATAAATATGTATTCGGAGTTTTGATTACTATTAATAAAATTAATTTTCCTAAACATCATGATAGTTTTTTGTGATATTTATTATATTTATAACATGTTTATTACTATAAGTTCTTTATAAAGAAAACAACCAGACAATTTCATATCGATTTAAATTATTTTGCATAAACACAAATAATAGAGAATATAATAATAATAATAATATTAATTAGTAGAAATTGGAAATGGAAAAATAAAATTACAACCTCATATAGCCAAAAAAGTCTTAGATATGCCGGATAAATTAGACAACACTAAAGAATTACAAAAATTTCTAGGAGTCTTAAATTATGCAAGAAACTTCATAAAAGACCTAGGAAAGGTAGCAGGACCTCTATACTCAAAAACAGGAGCGCATGGACAAAAAACTTTCAATACTGAAGACATAAAATTAGTTCAAAAATTAAAACAAATGGTTAAAAACATACCAGACCTATCTCTCCCATTAGAAACAGATTATCCAATAGTAGAAACAGACGGAAGTTTAGAAGGATGGGGAGCGGTATTAAAAACAAATATAAAGAGAAAAAGGATGAAAAAATCTGCGCTTATCAAAGTGGGAAATACAAAAAAAGAAAAAAAAGAAATATGAGCAGTATAGATGCAGAGATACTAGCGGTAATTTACGGTTTAAACAGTTTTAAATTATACATTATAAATAAAAAGGAAATCTTAGTACGAACTGATTGTGAAGCCATTGTAAAGTTTCACCAAAAAATAAATGGGAAAAGTAGTAGTAAAAGACGATGGTTAAACTTTCTAGACGCTACTTCAATATACAATATTACTCTAGAACATATACAAGGAAAAGATAATTCTTTAGCAGATCAACTTAGCAGGCTTATAAAAACTAACTATTCTGTTTCAACATGAATACAGGAAAAGTTAAAGCAAGAGCTTCCAGCTCAAGCAACGCTACAAGCCAAAAAGACAAAGACTTCTATTTACAGACTCTATTGAGAAACACTTTGTTTAAGCCTCAGACAAAATTGGAAGAAGCCAAACTAAACACCCTAAGCATAGAAAGACTATATTTTGGAAAACAAAATTTGATATTCTATCCCCCATCTAACCTAAGTTTCCGAGTAAAACCAGAGACAAAGATAGATAGACCTCAAAGATGTTTAATAGACAAATTATGGATAGCTTACAATAAAATACCACGAGACAACAATTATTTCATTTCCGTACTAAATTCACTAAGCCATTATTTTACCGAGAAAAATGAGAATAAAAAGTTCAAATTCTATATGGTGGTTCAAGGAAGACTAGCAGGTATTTTTCAGACATGGACAGAGGTAATAGATTCTTTAAAAGACTTCCCCACACCCCTCTTCAAAGGGTTCGATGATTTAAACGAAGCCCTAGACTATGCAAGAGGAACTTTGGGGCCAAATTATTTCATAAGCCCATCGTTAAGACAAATCACAAGCCCGTTCATACAGTACAACATTAAGAAAGACATAGACAAAATCATATTTTGTGATCATTGTTCTTCAATGACATAAGGTTTTAGAAGACAAAATCAAAATATTGACAGACTCGAAAAAAAAATAAAAAAATTGACCCAACATGTTCATGTCCTAGAAGAAAGAACAAAGATTTTACAATTTGATATCAACCAGACAATACCATTACAAAAACCAAACAATCCTAAAGAACAAAAGAGTTCTCCATCTCATTCCAAAATGGATAAGACGGGTATTCATTCCCCAAAGAATGTAGAAAGAGCTATTGTATCGGCTAAGGGTATAGCTAGTCCTGTTCAAACGGTAACGGGTAATGACTTATCAAATCCATTTATGGCTGACACTTTGCCAAAAAGTGTGAGAATTTTACCAGCAAGTTTCAATACTATAACCACAATAGGAACGGAGACAAACAAAAAGACTAAAGGATTCCTACTCAAAAGAAAAAAAAGATAAAAAGATAAAAAGATCGAAAGAATATTAATACAAAGTTCTCTTTACAAGTTACTCAGTGAAAAGACTAAAGAAGTTGTACAAGAATACCCAAACCCAGAACCAGAACCAGAACTAGTAAATTCTGATCCCGAGGATTCAGGGAGTAGAAGTGACGAATACGATCCGTCAATGGATCAATTTGCTTGACTTCAAACGACCATAACTCCTAGTACAGGATGAGTTAGATGAGATACAAGATAGAAAATTAAAGCCCTTCGAGTCCTCTTTCCAACGCCACCGAGTTTGCTAAATTCCGAGCTCTGAGTAAAAGGTTATGACTGATTTACTAATGATGCACAAACCTGGCAGCAGCTCCGCGATGGCTCCGCGACGCGGAGCCAATACGGACCTCACTGCCTGGTGAAAAATAATTCCAACTCCCAGCTCGTTTTATTTGTTCATGTAAGGGTAATTTAGTCCTAAAAACCCTTAGGAGGTCATCTAAATTGCTCTAAACGAATAGAAAATCAGTTTTCACAAACAAAACCCTCTCATCCACTCCAAAGATTCTACGCTCAAGAAATTCAAGAAATGCTAAGGCTAGGGTTCATCTCTCAAGATTTTCCTTCAAGTGCTGCAAGAAGTTGGTTCTTTCATGTATGCAAGCTTCCATAGTGTTGGGTTTGTTCACCCACACGCCAATCATGTTATTTTCAGCGCAATTTTGTTCTTAAAGTTGAAGGATTAGAGTTCTTAATGAGTTCTTGATAGGTGTTCTTGAAGTTCATTCTAAATCTTGTTTTGTTGGGGTTTTGATGATTTCTTGAGATTAAAGTGAGTGTTTTTAGGGAAGTATTGAGTAGATTAGAGTGTACTTATGTTAAGTAATTGAATCCAAGTGATTGGGGAAGAAACCATTCGATTTTAGGCGAAATAGGGTGAGAAAATGAGCAAATAATTTCGTCGGGTCTTCTGGGTTGGGGCCTGGCGTGTCGCGCTAGCCAGTGCTCCCCAAAGTATGCTTTGAAGTTTAGGGGCTGGCGCCCCGCGCCACCCATAGCCCCAGGGTCACCTGCCATGTCCAGTTTGCAATTGGTTGCTCCGTTTGAGTTCTTTCGAAGGGTACCTTCACTCCTTTTCGATTCTAACTACTCTAAGCTACTTCTAAACACCTAAAATCATTCCTAACATTATCATAACCTTGAATTCACAATTGAAATTCAAGGTAGAGTTAAGAGTTAAGTTTTGAGAATTCTTTTGAACGTTCTAAGAAAGTCCCTTTGAGTCCTTTTGTGAAGTCTTCTACAACTTCTAGTAACTTGTTTCAAGACTCAAGTAAGTGAGAATGAGAGTGAGGAGAATGTATTCATGAGTGTACACCATCACCTAGATCCTTCATATCATGAACCGTAACTCTTGAATTCATAATTCACATTCAAGAGAAAGTTAAAAGCAGAGTTCAAGAAAGCCTTTGAGTTCAATTGTGAATCATTTGAGATCAACTATCGATTTGAACTAAGTTTTGAGGTGGTAAGTAAGAGAATTAGAAGTGTCGTATACATGAGTTCCATGTAGTTTGTAGACCTTCTAGTCGAATCGTTCATGCCCATAAATTCCGCATGGACTCCATAAATTGAGTATCATTGAGAGGGGTAATATTTTTAAGTTCTAAGTCTTGAGTATTGAGTTCCCAATCCCCTTTGAGATTATATTTTCTAATCATGGCACTATTTCATGTTACCCATGAAGTCCTTGAGTTGAAGTGTTCATGCTCATAATTTCGCATGAACCCTATAAGTCGAACAATCTTGAGATGAGAAGTATCTTTGAGTCCTTGAGTTGAGTAGTTCATGTTCATAATTCCGTATGAACCCTTTGAGTTGAGCATTCTTGAAATGAGTAGTATCATTGAAGTTCTTGAGTTCCAAGTATTGAGTTCTATCTATGGTTATTGAAAACTTTGCATTGAGTCGTTCACGTCCATAAATCGGCATGAACCATATTTTAAGAAGTCTTATACAAATGTTTTAACTTTGTTTTAAGACTTAAGCTTTGAAGTTGAGTAAAGAGTAAGAGCAAAGTTCATTTTCTTTAAAATGATATATGGGAACTAAGTATTCCCAAGAGTAAATGTTTTCACATTTAAGATGAGAGGAAACTGAGGTTTCCAAAAGAGTTTTGAGCAAGAAAGGGAACATCGATTCCAAGAGAGCTTTTAAGCTAAGTTTTTGAGTAATTATCTCAAACCAAAGAAAGAAGTTTTGTTTTTACAAACATATGAGCTAAGATATTTTGGGAGTAGTATTGAGCACCGATATGGGGACGAGTTTGAGTTCAGATAACTCACGTCTCCATAAACCATGTAGCCATCATGGGTAGTAAAAGATCATACTTTTTAGATGACTCCTTAAGATGCTTTTAGCATAAGCTAGTGGATCTACTAAGTTAAGCATTCTATATGACGGCAAAGTATAGGACAGTTCTAGCAGCGTGGGCAAGACGATGTATCACCACTTAGGCTCATAGTGGTGGTTGTCGATTAGAGAAACTCCCACGGAAACTATATTACTTTATTATATAAGTAAAGTTGAGTTTGTTATTGCATTTTCTTTAACAAACTAAGTTGTTTTTACTGTTTTATAAAGCGCTCCATTTATTGCATGTGTATTGTTGCTTTATATTGAGTTGAGTATCCAAAGTGAGTACCCAGAGTCGAATATCATATCTTTGAGTTGAGTATCTAATCTCTGAGTTGAGTATCTAATCTCTGAGTTGAGTATCTAATCTCTGAGTTGAGTATCTTATCCTTGAGTACTTCTGAGTTGAGTAAGTTTGAGTAGTTTTGAGTATCCTTGAGTATTCTTTGAGTTGAGTATCAAATCTCTAAGTTGAGTATCTTATCCTTGAGTAGTTTTGAGTATTCCTTGAGTTGAGTAAGTTTGAGAAGAGATAAGTATGTTTTCTTTGTATCAAGTTTCAAGCTTATGTTATGCTTTAGAATTCTCCTTACATGCTCGTACATTCCACATACTGAACCATTTGGCCTGCATCTTTTCATGATGCAAACACAGGTATCCAGGATCATCAACAGGAGCTTCGTTGATACATCTGAGAGTTTGAGTTAGCTATGGTTAGCTATGGTGAGCCTCCTTGCTTCCGGAGGATTTCATTTACTTTTCAGTTTAGTTGGGATGTCGTGGGTCTTGTCCCAACTTCCATCTTTATCAGTTAGAGGCTTCATAGATAGTCAGTATAGTTGAGAAGTCTGTATTATTCATTTATTTTATTAAATGTATTATAGACTTAAGTTGCCTATTTTATGGCGAGTTGAATATATTATTTTTATTCTAAGTTGTTCAATTGAGTTAAAGTTTTGAAAAATTGAGTTTATTGAATTTTATTCAGTTTTAAGCTTTTGCATGCTTAAGTTAGTCTTCCGCTTGTAGTCAGTCAGGATGAGGGTTCGCTTGGGGACCAACAATGGTTCTTGAGTGTCGGCCACGTCCAGGGTGTAGACTCGGATCGTGACACATACAAGGTGGGATGACCCTCGTGACGGAAAAGATGAGGAAAATGAGCCTAAGATGTTTTATATATGTGAAGAGGAAGGATAAGGATATGTCACTACTGAGAAGGTGTGAGAGGTTGAGTTAGGAGGTAGTTATAAGCCGAAGAACTAGGGGAGATGATTAGATAGAATATGAAACTTCATCTAACTATAAGAACAACAGAAAATGACCTTAGATAGGAAGGACTTAAAAGATACAATAAAAAAAGATTATGATTAAAGAAGATCTTATTTGAATTTCGAAAGTTAAAGGTGTCACATAAATTCATATTAAACTATATCTATATGATATATTACTCAAAAATTGAGAAATCACTTAAACAATCGTTGACTCAATTATTGTCCCCAAGTGATATTTTCCTTCACTAGTGATATAAGGGACCTCTAAAGGATATGATTGAAGAAAAAGGGATTCGATATGATTAGGATTACCAACAACTAGAGATGCTCAAACAAAATCACTTTTAAGTCTTGGAAGAAAAATATAAATATAAGTGCAAAGCAACGAAATATTATAAGTCCTTTGGACATAAAAAAAGAAAAATTTAAAAATTACTATTTGGTTATATATTGAATTGATCTATAGCTAATTTTTTAATATCTTTTTTTTTAGTTCGACAAATTGATTTTAATGATTTTCTTAGTCACAAAACGAACCATGATATTGAATTAAAATTCGTATTTGTTGCCAATTTATTTTTTTAAAATGTGAAGCTCATGGTGATTTCTAATAGAGCCCAGGGCGAATCTATGTGTAAGAGAGGGGGTGCCATGCACTCGGTACCTTGATTAAAACTTTATATAGATATATAACACCAATCTCATTAGTTTAGAGGCTAATTATACGATTTTTCATGAATTTTTTATATTATAATTTTTGTCATATTTTGTTACCTAAATAAATATATATATTCGAGGTGTCCAAATAGCAAATCAAACAAGAAAGTACTCCTGCTGGCACTATTTTAATATATTGTGAGGACTGAGGACTAAGACTTCGACAAAGACTAGGTCAACTTTTACATATTAATCTTCAAGAACCACCAATTATATATATAAAGTTGTTATGTAGGATGTCAATTGTCACGTAAAATGTGTATTTATTTATTTAACTTTATACAAGTTTAAATGTTTACGTGAACTGTCAAAATTGAAATGCATAAATATAAAAATGAGATCAAGTTAAAATGCATATTTATGTTTTATGATTTATGCCAAATACAAACATCATATCTTCACCAACTACAATAAACTCATTTTTTCAACCCAATCACATGTTACTCCTTAAAAGATGGGATAAGGCACAAATTCTCTCACGCGTCTCACCGTCTCACCTATATGGAGTCACGGAGTGTGCCACGTAAGAAAAAATGTATGAAATTACAAAAAAAATGATTTCAAAAGGTAATAGGACCTTAGTTTAATTAAGATGTGTCTCTGAAATTTCAATCATAATTTAGAGAGTACTTGTGTCTTATACCTTAAAATATCTACTTGGATTCCATTATTTTGGCTATGCGTCCAATGACTATTTGGAGGGGACATTTTTGAGGCCGAGTAGAAAAGGAAAGACATGTGTATTTTTTATTTTTTTTTTGGTTTCTCACACGATCTACGATTTTCATATTAAAACTCGATTAAATTTAGATTTGTACCAAAAATTGTATGTTGAGGGATAAAATATTTCCTAACAAAGGTGACTCTCTATCTAGAGGGACTCGATTTCGAAACCATTAATTAAGAACGAAGGAATACTTACCACTCTACCACAATCCTTATCAGTTAAATGAAAGGACATGTGTTTGCAGTTGTGTGTAGACATATATGAGTATGAATCAGAAAGGACATGATGATGTGAAGACTTATCGCTATTAAAAAAAGAACAAAGACTTTAAAAAATATCATGATAGATAAACATGACTTTAACTTAACGTCAACTGACAATTATGACTTTTAACTCACACCTTAAGCACTTAAACTTGCATAAAATTAAATAAATAGACACATTCGTTCTACATGACACCCTACATGTTAATTTGTGTCCTACGTGACATCCTACGTGTATTATGTCATGTAGGACACATATGTCTACTTGTTCAATTTTATAAAAGTTTAAATGTCTACTTGTACATACTCAAAATTGGAGGTCATAGTTGTCCGTGAAAGCTACGTTAAGGGTCATATTTATGTATTATGCCTAAAAAAAACTAGGTCACTTTAAGTGTTTGGAAATATAATTTTATCTCGTGATTTAAAAATTAATGTTTGAATAAATAATTTTATCTCGTGATTTCAAATCATGAGCTAAAATTCCAATTTTCTTAAAAAATTTAATTTGAGAATTTCATATCGTGATTTCATATTTTTTAAAAACAAATATTAACCCACAAATTTATATTTTATTAAAGAAAATTCCACCATTATATATATATAATAAAACTCGTTTAAATATTAATAAAATAGAATATAAATAAAGTTGATAAAAAATAAAGATGTTGGGGTAAAATGTGGATGCTGGGGTGAGAAATGTTAGTAAAATATGTTGTAAAGTCCTACTCAGTACCCCCTCCTCCGGTTTCCTTATCTGGTTTAGTAATTTGTTGTTATTGAATCTATGCAATTTTTCCCAAAATTACTTTTTTTTTACTCTGTTCATCTCTTTTCCTTAGCCTATCGGGATACACAGTCCTTCGGTTCCCTGACCATGGTGGACTTTCAACCTCCTTAGGTTTTTACAAGTTAATCCATCGTTGTTACTAAGATAACACCCGAATGGACGGATATAAGCTACTAGATAAAACAGAGCTCATAAATAGAATACAGGGAAGAAAGATTTTTAGTAAGTTTGATTGCAAGTCCGGATACTGGCAAGTAAAAATGCATGAAGATAGTATAGAATGGACTACTTTTACTTGTCCAGAAGGACATTTTGAATGGTTAGTAATGCCCTTTAGATTAAAAACAGCCCCCCCCCCCACCCCCTCCCCCTATTTTCGAAAGAAAAATGGATAATATTTTTAGAGACTATAAATTTTTTATTCTAGTGTATGTAGACGATATTTTAGTATTCAGTAATAATACTAAAGAACATCTAAGACACCTACAAACAATGTTTAAGTTATTTGTAGACAACGGAATTATAGTTAGTAAGAAAAAAATGGACTTATGTAAAAGGCTCATAAAATTCTTAGGAGTAGAAATCGGAGATGGAAGAATAAAATTACAACCTCATATAGCTAAAAAAGTCTTAAACATGCCAAATAAACTAGACAATACTAAAGATTTACAAAAGTTTCTATGAATTTTAAATTATGCAAGAAATTTTATAAAAGACCTAGGAAAGGTAGCAGGACCGTTATATTCAACAACTGGAGCTCATGGACAAAAGACATTCAATACAAAAGACATAAAGTTAGTACAAAACTCAAACAAATGGTTAAAAATATACCAGACTAATCTCTCCCATTAAAAAATGACTATCCAATAGTAGAAACAGACGGAAGTCAAGGATGGGGAGCAGTACTAAAAACAAAGAAAAATAAGTGTGGAGACAAAAAAGATGATAAAAATTTGCGCCTACCAAAGCGAAAAATATAAAGAAAAAGGAAACATGAGTAGTATAGATGCAGAAATATTAGCAGTAATATACGGTTTTGTTGATTATATAGAGGCTATTTTCACCGTGTATTCTGGATTAATTATGTCTAGTCTGCAGCTTATGTGATTGACTTTCCAATGCCTCAAGGGTCTTTCTCCGATTATCTCTAGTTTATCTAGAATTTAAATTACTTCTTCCAGATCTTTTTTGTTTTTTATTACTCCTATATGTTGTAATCCTCTTTTAAAATTGTAAAGCCATGTATTTATTTTTATTAAGTTGTAATTTTTTTCTACCTCTTCTGTATCTAAAAGGCTAAGTTCTAATAATTCAATTTCTTTCCTTTCATCTGTAATATGTATCTTAGTACATATTACATGATTTTAAATTCAATTCTTATTGTCACTATTTTTTAATATATAGCGAGGACTAAGACTTCGTCAACTTTTATATTTTAATATTTAAGAACCACCCATTTAATAACTCTACCTTTTTTTTTGTTTTCCCATTGACAGTTTGTTAACTACCATAAAAAACAACTTTTAATATATATATATTAAAAAATTTAATCGATATTAGTTAATTGTAATTAGATTCAAAATCGCTATAAAATTTCTTTAAAAATAGTAACAAAGAATGTTAATTACAGTTAAAAATATATATATTTAGCGATAATTAAATTATTATTATTATTATTAATTAATCGTCACTAAATATAATTTTTAGCAAGTGATATAGACAAGTGGATAAACATTTATCACGTGGCCTTTCAAACTTTTTAGTTGGAGTTTGGACGTTGATTTATTGAAAATTAAATAAGAACTTTATAAGTTAAACATATAAGATTTGCATTTATATTTTTCTTCCAACAAAGGCGTGGAGTGTAGGGGTGGGTAGGCAAGGTATGATATGATATGGTAATTGAAATTTTGATACGATAATTTAGGTATTTTGTTTTTAAAATTATTTTATAATTATCATACTAATTTAATTTGGTATGGTTCACTATTTTGAAGTTTGATTTTGATATTTTGCGGTATGATGCTAATCATGGTTTGTTAAATTTTGACTAATATATATTCATATGATAGAGTATTATGATTTCGACAATTTAGAAAATGTCTCAATTGAATCATGGTAACACATACACATTTAGAAATGTATATTCAAAATAAAAGTACGTAGAAACAAATTATTTTGTTAATCAATTACATTTAACATACATTTTAATCAAAATAGAGTAGTCAAAGTTTCAACTTCTAAATATTTAGTTTACATTAATACTAGATTGCACATTTGTTAGTGTTTTAATATATATATATGTTATTTATGTAATTATATACTTTGGTATGATATTCAGTATTTATGTAACTATATACTTATATGTAATTATATACTTGTATAAAGTTGAATAAATAGATATGTGACTTCTATGTGACATAATACATGTAAGACACCACATATGATGCAAATTGCCATATAGGGTGCCACGTAGAACGCAGTGGCAAACGTAGGTTATGGACTATGGGTGCTTAACCACTCATTGCTTTTTGTGATAAACACTACTCCTATTATTTGTGTACAATATCTAATAATTCATTCAAATATTTTTTCTAAGCACCCACTCTATATAGCAATTTTAAAACTAAAAATAATTAAGCACTCATGATATACTTATGGATCTGTCACACTGATAGGATGCGTCTACTTGATTTTTTTTATTTTTGGTTTCTGACACGATCTACGATTTTCATATTAAAACTTGATTAAATTTAGATTTATGCCAAAAATTATATGTTGAGGGACAAAATATTTCCTAACAAAGGTGACTCTCTATCTAGAGGGATTCAAATTTGAGACCATTAATTAAGAATAAAGAACTACTTGTCACTCCACCACAATCTGGTGAAAAGAAAGCACATGTGTTTGCAGTTGTGTGTAGACATTTATGAGTATGAATCAAAAAGGACATGATGATGTGAAGACTTATCGCTATTAAAAAAAGAACAAATACTTTAAAAAAAAATCATAATACACTTTTAATTTAACGTCAGTTGACAATTATGACCTTTAACTTAAGGTGTGCACAAGTAAACACTTAAACTTGTATAAAATTGAACAAATAGATACATTCGTTCTACATGGCACCCTACATGTTAATCTGTGTCTTACATGACATCTTACGTGTATTATGCCATATAGGACACATATGTCTACTTGTTTAATTTTATAAAAGCTTAAGTGTCTACTTGTGCACATTCAAAGTTGGAGGTCATAGTTATCCGCTGAAGCTAAGTTAAGGGTCATGTTTATGTATATTGCAAAAAAAACTAGGTCACTTTAAGTGTTTGGACATATAATTTTATCTCGTAATTTAAAAATTAACATTTGAATAAATAATTCTATCTCATGATTTCAAATCATGAGCTGAAATTCTAATTTTCTTAAAAAATTTAATTTGAGAATTTCATATCATGATTTCATATTTTTTAAAAACAAATATTAACCCACAATTTATATTTTACTAAAGAATATCCACCATTTTATATCTATATATTTTTTTTCAAGAATACCAAAGAAGTGATAAAATATTCAGGGAATATAAACATGATGATATAGTTACTAATGATATTGATCATGTTCAATTTTATTAAAGAGTTATACACTACAACTTAGATTCAATTTTACTTTTTATAAAAAAAACTTTGTGATGGTGTCTAAAAATCCAAATTACATATTCAAACAAAACTTCAACTTCATCTCATATAATTTTATATCATGATTTTAAATTCAATTCTTATTGTCACTATATTTTTAATAAATAGCGAGGACTAAGAGTTCGTCAACTTTTATATTTTAATATTCAAGAACCACCCATTTAATAACTATACCATCTCTTTTTGGTTTCCCATCGACAAACAACCTCTCTTTTTTTTTGGTTTCCCATTGACAGTTTGTTAACTACCATATATATATATATATATATATATATAGGCCAAACACATATACATCCCCTCTAACTTGTCCACATTTTTCATTTTGACACTTTATCTTAGTCTTGTTCCATTTTAATCCTTAAACTCCATTTTTATGTATCATTTTAACACGAAATACTATTTTTATGATTTCTTTATTTTTATATATATTCTTCAATTGCAACTTTTTATTTTAAATCGACATGTGTCAGTTAATTTTAGTTAAAAAATTAAAAATTAACAAAAAAATAATTTTTTTAAAAAATAATAATTTCTTTTTAAGAGTGTTATGTATTTTTGTGTGAAAAATAACCGACGAAATTGTGTTGATTTTCTTTCTTTAAAATCACCAACAACCTAACAAAGTCAGTCGAGTTTTAACATTGTTTAGTAGTGTTATTTGCAATGAACAAGAGTCTTTTTTTAGTAGTGTTGTTAACAAAGCCAATCGAGTCTTTTTGAAGGTGAGTTTTTTTATTCGTATTGATTTATATTAAAAATTAAAAATGAGTACTTGCGTTAAATTTAGATAGCCTAGATGATAAGAAAAAATAAATAAGTAGTGTTATTTAATTTAATTGAATGTTTAAGAAAGAAAATCAAAGAACTTTCGTCAATTTATTTTCATGCAAAAATACAGAGAAATATCAAAAAATAATATTATTGTTTGAAAATTTTTATGTTCGTTCGCGAATGTTTAATATTTTTACTAAAATTAATAGGCACACGTCTATTTTTTTAAAATAAGAAATTGCAATTGAATAACATAAATAAAAACAAATCATAAAAATTAGTATAAGTGTTTAAATGGTACAGAAAAAATGGAGTTTAAGGGTTAAAATGGAACAAGGCTAAGTTGGAGTGCCAAAATGAAAAATGAGGGCAAATTTGAGGGGTTGTGTATGTGTTTGGCCATATATATAATACATAAACATGACCCTGACAATTGTGATCTTTACCTTTGGGTGTACATAAGTAGGCACTTAAACCTATATAAAATTGAACAAATAAATACATTCGTCCTACATGACACTCTAAATGACAATTTTGTGTCTAACATGTATTATGCCATATAGGACACCTGTTTTACACGATCAAACAGAGCCTTACAACATATTCCACTACATTATTTATACACACCTTTGGTGATGTGAAGATCTCATTGCTAGCAACTAGTTGAAAAAATAAAAAAATATTATCATATTTGTAAGCAATTAAAAGGAGATATGGCAGATACAGTGGTGAATTAACTTTCGTGTGAATAAAATACTTATGAAGTAGATTACTTTCGATTTAATACAAAATAATACATTTACAATCTCAAATTTGAATAATATATCTAAGCGTTGAAAATTATAAATTAATTTAAAATATATTAACAAAATAATAATTAATATTTAGTGAAATCCTACTAAACAGGGTCAAGGTGTAGTGTGTACGCAAATTTTATCACTATCTCGTGGAGATAGAGAAACTTGACTTTTTTTGCCTGTTAATACCAAACCAAACCAATAGCCGTTTTTTCTTTCAATGCTAAATCAACTAAACCAAACCACAAGTTGAGTTTTTTTCTTCAATTTGACTTGCTTTGTCAGTTTGATTTGATTTTATTGTTTGACTTGTAAATCCCTATTTGCAGTGGCAAATTCAGAATTTTAAGCTTGTGGGGTGCTTACTTTTAAAACATAAATTTACCATAAACTACATATTAGTATCATTGTAAAAGTGTTCAACTAAATGTTATAGTTAAAAACTCTCCATTTCTAAGAAAAAGTAAATTAACCTTGTGAGATTTCTTAACCGGCCAAAAATTCTCAAGAAAAAACAAAAAAAGAGTGATCATTTATCACAAAAAATAACAAAATTTTAAATGAAATATAAAGTAAATACATAAAGAATGTATTGGATCAAAAGAAGAAACCATTACAATTCCAAACCAAAGCACTAGAGTGCACTATTACGAGAAAATGCAACTAAGATATAAATTTGATCGCTTTGATCTTTAGATTCTTAATATGAATCGTTAAATTTTAAAATTATAGGTCCAAAATATTTAATATTACTAGTTTTAAAGCAAAAAAATAAAGGAAAATGAGTTGAAACGTCAAAAGTGTTACCGATAATCACTTGGAGAGGAGATACTCAAAAAATTAATATAAATATAAGATTTAAATTTCTATCCTTGCTTAGAGAGGTGCACTCAATTATTATCGAATTTTTATATGGTACTTTAAATATGAATTCACACATCTATATTTAAGTATTTTTAAAAAATATAACACTAATATATATAATTTAGAGAGTGAAACATGAATTCACGTGAACCCACAAAAGCCCCTCTAGATATGCCTCTCCAAAGCACCCAACATACTTTTCATTCATTGGAGACTAATACTTTAATATAACCATTTTAGAAAAAATTCTGTATAAATATATAAATTTACGTCGGAATTAATGGATGCTCATTTGTTTGGTGCACGTGGTCCGCCCCTGCCTATTTGCATTTAAAATAAGAATACAAAACAAAGACCTAACTAAAAACTCAGTCACTTACATTTTAAAATAAGAATACAAAACAGAGACTTATAAAAATGATTGGGTCTACTTAAAATAACATTATTTTTATTTATATAACAGCTGTGGTGATGTGAAGATGTCATTACAAGCTAATAGTTGGAAAAAAAAAAAAAACTTGTCAAATTTGTAATAACTGAAAGGAGATATGGCAGATGCAGTGGTGAATTTTCTGGTAGAGAATTTGTTGCAGCTAATAAACGAAAATGCGAAGCTAATTGGAAGTGCAAAAGGAGAATTGGACAATCTACTTAAAGTTGCTCAACAACTCAAAGGATTTTTAGATGATGCTGCAAAATTAGGATACACGAATAGTGAGCAGTGGAAAGTTTTGGTGATAGAAATTCATAAAACTGTGCACAGAGCTGAAGATGCAATTGATAAATTTCTGGTTCAAGCAAAGCTGCATCAAGATAAAAATACGATGGGAAGGATATTCGATTGGCCACGCAATCTGATTAAAGTTAGGAATCTTGCTGCTGAGATTAAAGGAATAAATGATCAAGTCAAAGAACATCGTAGCAACAATCAAGCACTTCAGGCCATCCCTGTTCTTGAGCTCCCTAAAAAAGGGGAAGTAACTCAGGTATAATTCAAACTTCTTGTTAACAACTAATGTGTGGCCTAAAGTAAAAAAAAAATTATTTGAATTTTTTTTTTTTTGGGACGGGGAAGGGGTAAGTGGTGTGAAATTGGGATAAGAAAAAATATTCCCTCTGTCTCGATTTATGTAACATTTTTTGTTTTTTTGTGAAATTTATATATTTATAAACTACGTAAAAAGTATTATAAGTCATAATAATTGATAATTCAAAATATTTAAAAGATTTATAAAAAACTTACAGTGAAAGATAAACTTATTTGAATCTCGAAATTTGAAAAGTATCATGAGGGAGTGAGAATATTTTTTGTAGAGGTGGTGGTGGGGAAGTTGGGGTAGACAGTGAGGTGGCATAAGAATATTTTTTTAGAAACTTTAAGAAAATTGGGGGAGGGTGGTGAGAGGTAGGGTTGGGGTGCGGGGTAGGGCGTAAGGTACGAAAACAAATTACTTTTAAAAAAAAAGTTCATCTTTTCTTCAGTAGCATTTAATTATTTAAATGTTTTCTTTTATTATATATACATTTATGTTTATGTCGTATCATTAGAAAATTTCATATATATATATATATATATGTGGGTGGATGCCATGTAGTATGCATTTTTAAATTACTTAATCAAGTAGAGGTGTGTTTTAAGACGGTAATAATTGAGAGACTAAAGTAATAATTCACTCAAATTAATAAGTGTTTTCAATAAAGATCTCACACATATCATTTTCATATACGGAAGTAAAAATATAACTTTAATTTTTATTTTATTTTTAACTTTTTAAAAATTCATGTAGGGATATATATGATCTTTTTTCAAAAATTATTTTTTGACTTGGTTGATTATCATTATTTGAGTTTTTATTTTTATTCTCGTTTTTCTTTTATTTTTTAATGTAAAAATATAAGAAATAATAAGAAATAAGTGTGAATGGAAAAGGAGAAAAAGTAAGATTTTTTTTAAAACAAATATTTTTGTGGCTATATTAAAATTTTAATTTTTTTTTTGCTGTTATATTTTAATTTATTTTTTGTATTAGTAAAACAAAAGGGTATTTATAATAAATTTTATAAGAAAATTAGAAAAAATAAATTTGACCATTAAAATAATAAATTTAAATTATCCATTGAATCAAAGAAGTAAAAAAAAATACATGTGAAAAGGACCAAATATACTCCTACATGAATTATATATATATATATATATATATATATATATATATATATATATATATATATAAATAAAAGCAAAATAAACTTTTTTTGCTTCCTTTAGAGAAAAATGGTATATGTGAGCAATATGTGTAATACTAAGGATATATATGAGCTATGAGAAGTATATCAAACCTTTTTTCTAATAATTAGGTTTGATATATAATATATAAATATGTCTTTTAACTTGGACTCAACTCATATTTTGTCATTCAATTTTGGTGTGCACAAATAGATACTTCAGCTTGTATAAAATTGAACAAGTAGACACACGTGCCCTACATGACAAACTTGAACCTGAGACATTTGATTAATGATGAAGAAGTATTTACCACTTGAGTTGCTCAGACTCTTCACTTTTGGTGCCACACCCGTGTCGACATGACATGGGTGTGGGTGTATATGTGGGATTTGTGTCCGATTTGGTCAACGAATTTTGGGTACTTTGGCCAAAATCGATAGGGAAAGTCTGGACAATTTTAATGATTCATATAATCAATACAAAAGCTAAGTTGAAATTGAAGGAAATAGAATATCTTTTATATAGAAATTTCTATGTCACTCCTTTGCACAATAATTTTTTAATTTTTTTGGCTTCTTTGATATCATTAGAATTTCTTATTTTTGTTTCCTTTTTTTCTGTCATTCTTTAGTGTAAAGATAAGAGAAATAAAATAAAGAACTATGAATGAAAAGAGAAAAAACTTAAAAATAATTTATTTTTGGCTCTATCGTAGTATAGATTTTGTATGCGTAATTTTTTTTTTTGGCATCTATAATAAAGTTTACAAGGAAATTGGTAAAAAATAAATAAATTTTACCATCAACATAATAAATTCAAATTAGTATTGAATAAAAAAAAACAATGTGTGAGAATAATCAATTATACCACTACATGGATAATTTTTTTGATTCAAACTTAATTTTTCTCACTTTCGTTAGTGGAAAAGAGTATATATGAGTCATTTGTGTAACAGTAACGGTATATATAAGTCACTTTCATCTCTAATAAAATGTGACTTACTTTAGATGTATAACCTGTGAAGATCAGCCATTCTGTTTTCTGATGTGATTCATATACATGTTTAAAAGGGTCCTTCTTTGGAGAATGAAGCAGTGGTCGGGTTTGATAAAGAAGCTAACACAGTGATCCAGCGACTTGTTGAAGGACCGATGGACAGTGTCGATATTATCCCAGTGGTGGGGATGCCCGGACTTGGAAAAACTACACTGGCAAGAAAAATCTATAATGATTCTAAGCTTACATATGAATTTTACAGCATTGTTTGGGTTTACGTCGGTCAGAAATGCAAAGCAAAGGATATTTATCTTAGGATTCTTAAATTCTTCAAAAAAAACATAGAAGATCATCTCAATGATGATGTGGACACATTGGCTAAGGCAATAGGTGGTTATATCAAGAAAGGAGGTAGATGTCTCATTGTTTTAGATGATGTGTGGGAAGACGAAGTCATTGATCATGTAAGGAAAGTTTTCGCAGAAAACAAAAAGGGTCATCGGATTATGATGACCACACGTGACTTACGTGTTGCTAAATTTGCCAATGAAGAACCTCATGAGCTGAAATTCTTGGAGACAGAAGAAAGTTTTGAATTGTTGGTAATGAGAGTTTTTGGTAAGGGAAGTTGTCCAAATGAATTAGTGGTAATTGGGAAAAAAATTGCAAAAAAATGTGGTGGAGTACCACTTGTAGTAGTGGTAATTGCAGGAGCATTAAGAGGTCGTTTGGACAAAAAGGAGTGGGAAAGAGTTGACAAAAATGTGGTGCAATATTTAGGTGACGATACCAAAGATAGCTGCTGCCTGAAATTTGTGAAGATGAGTTATGATCATTTGCCCCAAGAAGCGCAGATGTGCTTCTTGTATTGTGGTGTCTTTCCTCGAGGCTTTGATATCCCTTGTTGGAAATTGATTCGTTTGTGGATAGCAGAGGGGTTGATAAAGCCACAGCCTGAGTCCACTCTAGAGGAGATAGCAGAGGATTGTTTGACAGATCTTCTCAACAGAAATTTAGTAATAATAATGCAAAAGAGGTCTGATGGTCAAATAAAAACATGTCGTCTTCACGACATGTTGTATCAGTTCTGCAAAACGGAGGCTAGTAACAGATGCCTTTTTCAAGAACCTGATCAATCTACCCTGGACCCAGATACTTGCCGTCGATTGTGTATTCAACCATCTAATCTGTCTGGCTTTCTCTCCACAACACCTTTTGCAGAACATGTCAGATCTTTCTATTGTTTTTCCTCAAAACAAAAACCAATTGACTTGTCTTCTAATGAAATCAAACTCATTCACAAAGCCTTTCCACTTATGAGAGTCTTGGATGTTGAATCTCTCAAATTTAGTTTCTCCAAAGACTTTAACCAATTATATCATTTGAGGTATATTGCTATCTCAGGTGACTTTAAGGCCCTCCCTCTTACCTTTGGTAAATTCTGGAATTTACAAACTCTAATACTTAATACAAGTACCTTAGAGCCCACTCTTGAAGTAAAAGCAGAAATATGGAACTTGTTACAATTGAGGCATCTCCACACCAACATACCTGCAAAATTGCCATCCCCGACTACCACCACAGGTAAACCTTCTTGTCTACAGACTCTTTCTATGGTTGCGCCAGAAAGTTGTGAAAAAGATGTGCTAGCAAAGGCGTGTAATGTAAGAAAATTGAGCATTCGAGGGCAAATGGCGGCTTTTCTTGGTGCTTACAAGGGTGGTATCAACAATCTTGAAGAGCTACAGTGTCTGGAACATTTAAAATTGTTGAATGATGTTCTTTTCATAAATAAAACACTTCACCTTCCACCAGCATTCTCCAATCTGGTAAGTACGGTGAAGAAGTTAACTCTGACAAACACAAGGTTTGCTTGGAGTGAGGCGGATAAATTGGGGACGTTGGAATTTCTTGAGGTCCTAAAGTTTAAAGAAAATGCATTCACGGGTCATCTCTGGAAGCCAAAGAGTGGATTTAGCGCACTCCAAGTCTTGTGGATTGAAAGGTCAGAATTAGAATCTTGGGAGGCTTCGGTTATTAACTTCCCCGTGCTTAGGCAACTTGTTCTTATCTCTTGTGATGAGCTCGATGATGTGCCACTTGAGCTGGCTGATATACCTAGTCTTCAAGAGATGAGGCTGGATAACACAAGCAAAGCAGTAAAATCCGCAAAAAATGTTCGGGATAGCAAGACATCTAAAAGCATGAAACTCAAGCTAAGCATATTCCCTCCTGAAAATGAATCCAAGGTTGCACAGTGATATAAAAGGTCGGTTGAATTCATTTATACTGAAATCATTAAAATCCACATTATAGTCTTCACTAATAGTCCTGCTGGTGAATACCATAACTAACCAATTCTTTCCTTACATTATGAATTTGCAGTCCGCTCTTACGTGTGTTTATATATGGCTCGACCATGATTTGGAATAGAAAATACCATTTGTTTATTTCTAACATAATTTTCCTCCTTTCTGCAGGAGAGAACTTGGACATTGAGCTTGCTGGAAGCCAGAGTTCTGCTGCATCTCGAGTTCCCCTTTATGTGGATTGTATTTTTTTTCTTGGTTGTGAAACTGTTTGCATCTTTCCTATTCTGTTATCTTTGTATGTGCTTTGTTTCATTTGTGTAAAACTGTTGTTTGCATCTTTCCTATTCTGTTATCTTTGTATTTGCTTTGTTTCATTCGTGTAAAACTGTTGTTTTAATCTATCATTGTTTTTGTTGAAAGATACGTTACTCCCAACAAAGGCACTATTGCAAGTCTTATTAACTTGGCATCTAAGCTTTCAGCTGAATTCTAGTTAATCATTTTTGAATAGGGAAGTTTCAGACACTACTGCATCCTCAAAAAAAAAGAAAAAAGAAGCTCCTTTTGGAAGTTGGAAACAGAACAAGAGACAAATCTTGATCTTCGTCTTCGTGTAAGCTTGAGTACTAGTGATCGGAAAACCAATCAGTTTTCTCCGGGAAAATTATCTTCCTTAAATATGTAGCTGAAACTTAGGGATGACAATGGGGTGGATTCTAATATTGGCCTGACATTATGAAGTTAATTCTCATTCCAAGTTTCTAATTCGGCCCTCTTGATCCACAATATCTGGAGTTCGATAAAATCTACCACCTCCAGCTTCCAAGTCTCACCCATGAATGCATTTTCTTTCAGCTTTAGAACCTCAAGGGATTCCAATTCCACTCCATGCTAACTTTGTGTTTGCCAAATGAAAGAACTAACTTATCCCACCACTCGTATTAGGACGGAACCTGGTTCAGTAAGCAGTAAACAACAAAATTAACACGACACAAATTAAACTCCAACCTACATTGTCTAGGATTTCAACCATCAATCTCTGTTACTCGATTAAGGGTCTGTTTGGAAAGCCATTTGGTAATTGGAATTGGTGTAATTTCTAGGATAGTAATTACCAACCTAGTAATTACACTGACCTGTTTGGTTGCCACAATGTAATTACACTGTAATTACACATGTCCTGTTTGGATGCCACAATGTAATTACACATGTTCTGTTTGGATGCGCAATTGCAATTATAAAATTATAATAAATTTATACTAGACAAATAAGAAACTTTATAAATGACATTAAATTAAATATTTAAGATATATATTCTTTTTTGAAAATATATTAATTAATAAACATATTTTCTGTAACTAATATTATGAAAAAATAGTTGATTTATATTTTTTCAAATTAATATATTTCAATTGAATTGATCGTAACAACTAAAAGTATGAAGTTTCTACGAATATCGTGAAATGCATGTTTGATAAAAAGAATAATATATAAATAAAATGTCATAAATTATTAAATGTTTGACAAAAATATAATCTATCAAGTCTAATTAAAAAATGACGTGCAATGTAAATTCAATATTACTAAAACAAATGAAACTGAAAATATAACATAAGTTATAAATTCAAAACAAAAAATTTAACATAATACTCTTATAACAATTTCAACATAGCAATAAATATGATTTATTTTTATTTTTTCTTAATAAAGAAAACGTAAGTCAATAACCTTACTTAACAATAAATTCTATTTTAATTTAAAAATTAGAATAATAATAAAATTATGCTAATGAGAAACTAAGCATGACATAAAGAAATAGATAATACGAGAAAATTACATAGAATCACGTAAAGTAAGGTTGAGAACAAGAAGAAAATGAAATATAATAATAAAAAATAAAAAATAAACTTTCACAAATTTTTAGAATAATAAAAATAAAAAAAGAACTTAAAATAATAGAAGTAAAAAAAATTAAAACAAAAAATAAAAATAAAAATAAAAATAAAATTAAAAAGTAATCAGGTGGTAATTACACCATGTAATTACCACCAATTCACAGCCTCTGCCTGTGAATTGTAGAGTGTATTACACTAATTACATGTCCTTCCAAACAGGACAAGACAATGTAATTACACCAATTACACCAAATCCAATTACCAGGGTATCCTTCCAAACAGGCCCTAAAGGAATTCTCAATGAATTCGAGGATCGAATTACTATTTCAGGAGTAACCTCAAGAAAAGACAGTTGAAGAAGAAGAAGAAGAAGAATTAAGAGAGAAGAAGAGAGTTTAGGAAGAGAGAACAATTATGTACAATGCGTTGATTACAAGCTATATAGTAATTGAATGACTGAAATCCTAACTGCCTAACTGCTTTCACTATAGCTGGTATGCAGATATAACCCTGAACTATTGTAAATGATATGCAGATACCCTTCGTCATATTTTTGAGACAGTGGTGCCCCTGCCGTCTAAAAACTAGAGCATATATACCTTTTATACTAAAGGACATACACATGTCATAATCTTATCCACAGATCCGACATTTATTCAATATCGGATTGACAAATTAGATTGTGCCACGTGTTCCTATTTAGTCTTCCGTTAGAATATGCTCTAGTTTTTGGATGGCAGGGGCACCAAGTCCCAAAAGTATGACGGAGGGTATCTGCATACCATTTACGATAATTTGAGGATATATTTGTCCTTTTTCCCTTCGAAATGTGATACATAAATTTCGAATGCGATCGCATAGTATTAGCGAGGTTAAGGTAGATTATGATCGTACGTGATGAAAGAAATCGGGATGTAAAACAAACAGTGCCAAATTTCAATTCATATTTGTTGACAAATTTTAAAAAAATGAAGCTCCTGGTGATTTCTATACTGGTAAAGTGAATGAACTTCTCAGCGCTAAAATATACTCTCACATTTCTTAACCAACAAAGAGAGATGGCAGATGCAGTTGTGAACTTTCTGGTGGAGAACTTGTTGCAGCTATTAAGTGAAAATGTGGGGCTGATTAAAGGCGTAAATGACGAATTTAACAATTTGTTGGAAGAAGTTCAACGCCTGAAAGTGTTCCTTAACGATGCCCTTTAACTTGGCCTCATCTGGCATCTATGCCCTTTAACACAATCCGTCAAATCCAAGTCTATAATCCATCTTCTTTTCTTGAACTTGTATTGAACTATATTCAAGAGCTAAGGAAACGGATGTCAATGCCGATCAGTTAAATGGGAAAGCTAAGTAACCAACAATATCTTAGCTTGAATGTAATGCAGAGAAAACCAGTGTGTACGTTCTAGAAATGTTATCGATATCCAGCATCTCAAATCACATAAAGAACAGCACATCAACGAAAAATATGTATTATACATGAACAGAGGAAAACAGATTCAAAGTGTGAAACCAGCAATTCTTATACTCCATAGGCAATGCATGATAGATTGAACATCCTTATTCATTTCGAAAACAAAATAGATATTACAGTACATCAATAGTTACCATTTACAAAATACAAAAACACAATTGGCCGAGACATGTATTGAACGTGTTTATTCCTAAAACATGAATTTAACAAATGATCAGAATATAAAAACAAAATATGAACTGCACGGTTCTTAAGGATATTATTTCCCATTTCCTCTTGTTCCTGTTCGATATTTCTTGTAGAATCCTCAGCAGTAATGCAGCATTCATGTAACTCAATTGATTCCAAAGTACAAATTTCCCCAAAATCTGTTGGAATTTCTTGCAGGTCCTGGCAATTCTTCAGAACAAGACGTTTTAGATTTGGGAAGTTATCACTGCTAGCTTCCCAACACTTGAGATTTGGGTAGCTCAGTAACAACAACTTCAAGCTTTTGAATATGTCTTTGTCACTCAATCTCCATACATCATCTTCGGATTCACAATCTTTAAGTTTGAGCTCTTCAAGATTTGGCAACATGATAAAAGATGATGATATCTCTTCCCAAATAAAATGAGTACAGCAAGCTAAAGTCAACTTCCCAAGTGATGTTGGAAAAACAAATCTTTTGATGGGCTTTTCCAAAATATATCTCCAATAAAGCTTGAATGCCTCAAGTTTTCTCAAGCTGGACATATCCAAGAGACGATAGAGAATATTTTCTCTGACTATAGAAGATGCACGAATGCTCAATCTCTTTAGATTGGGAATTCTAGAAAAGACTTCATTTGTACAACTAGAGTAACAAATTGTCACGCCCCGAGCCTACACCCTGGGCGGGACCGGCACCCGGAGACCATTGCTGGCCCCAGGCGAACCCTTGGCCTGGTTTTCTTAACTCAATGGAAACCTAACTCAACAAAATAACTCAATGCCATGCAAAGACATAAAACAACTTAACTGATAAAAATCTGGCCCAAAATGGCAACTCGAGTCTCAAAATAGAATATTTACATATATACATAGATGAGAGACTTAATACTAACTGACTGACTGTCTATGAAGCCTCTAACATACTAAGATAGATGTTGGGACAGACCCCTCAACATCCTAACAAAACAAAACTAGAAACACAAAAATAACCGAGTCCTCCGGAAAGCAAGGAGGCTCACCACTGACTCTGGAGTGCTCAGCTGGATCAACGGCGTGCAGGATGCTGATCCGGGGTACCTGTGTCTGCATCATCATAAGATGCAAGCCAACTGGCATCAGTACATGGAATGTACGAGTATGTGAGCTGGAAAACTAAGCAACAAAGGCTAGAAGGAAAACTGGAAGAAACTGAATAGCTTACCTGGCTCAACTCAACTCAACTCAACTCAACCTGACTGACTCCTTTCCGTATAATGCAATTTAAAACAAGTGCAATATAAATAAAAGTTGTTTAAAACATGATATAAACTCTATGTGTATACAAAGATACAATAAGCCTGAGATGTATATAGAAATACAGATGAACTGATGTATATAAAAATACAATAATCTCTGTGTATGAAAATACATTAACTGTTGTGGGAGTTTCTCTAACCGACAACCATCACATGGAGCTATAGTGATGATATAGCGATCGACCTCGCGCTGCCAGAGCATCCTATACCCGGCCAAAGGTATAAGACCTGAACTGCCTAATGGATCCACTAGTCTATCTGGAAAAGGATTCATCTAAAAAGTATGATCCCTTTTACCCATGGTGGCTAACATGGTTCTATGGGGCTATGGGTTCTTTGAACGCTCCCCCAACTTGGTGCTCGATACTACTCCCAAAAATGTACTGGCTGTTATGTTTTTTAAAACATATTTCTTCCTGCTGATATGAGATAATTACTCAAAAACTAGCCCGAAGGCTCTTTGGAAATCTCAGTTCCAACCTTGTTCAAATGTAAAAAAACATTTCTTTAAAACTTCTTTGGGAATACATAGTTCCCTAATAACTTTGAGAATGAACTCAACTTTATGTTCTTGACTTAACTTGAAACTCTATACTCTTTGCTTGACTTGCAACTTGAGCGTTAAAATGAAGTTAAATCATTCAATAAAGACTCTTGAACAAATTTAAAGACTTGCTCGGACTTACTTCTTAACTTTGCTTGACTTGACTCTAACTTCACTTGACTTTGATTCAAACTCGCCTTGAATTGAATTATGGATTCAAGGTATATGATCACATGTTTATAGATGAGTTTGGGAAGTTTAAATGTACTTTAGAGTGTTGAAAACAACTATAAAACATAGGTACAATACCAAGGAACATGCATGAGAAAGTGGGGAAAGAATGGGAAATCTTGGCGTCCTTGGCGCTCTGCAAGGCGCGGAGCGCCAACCCTCGAAGTTCAGAGGGGGACTGCTGGCGCTCTGCTAGGCGCGCCGCCCCAAGGGGGAAAGTTCAGAACCCCTTTTGGGGCGCGCTTATAACATCCGGCAATTTGAAATAACTATGAAGAGGCTTAAAAATCGAAAATAATCATTTTTGGAAGAAAAATTGAAAATCTGGAAATTTGGCTAAGTGTGGGAAATCAGTGAGTTTTGTCCAACTTTGGGAAGTCATAACTCCTAGATCAGGATGATCCAGGAGTATTTCCAGTTATGTTTGAAAAGCCCTTGGAATGATCTTTCCAACGCCACCGAGTTTGCTCAATTCCGAGTTTGTATGCGCGAGTTATGCCCTTTGAAAGTTAGGCAGTTGGCAGGGAATCCGTCCGGAATTTTAAGGGCATTTTGGTCTTTTCCCTAGCCATTTCTTTTTGGGATTATATTGTTGTATTAGGCTGATTTTTGGATCATTTTGTCCCATTTTAAAAGAGAAAGAGTTAGGGTTCTTGAGAGTGAAGAAGAGAAGAAGAAGAGGAGAAGAAGAGGAGTAAGAGGAGATCAAGCAAGTTCCGTTGTGGATTTTCATCGGGGGTGATCCCTATTAAGGTATGTGAGTTCTTTGTGTGGGTTTATCCTTTCCCCCACACACCAAGCTCATTTTTATGATTTGAGAAAAGATTAGATTTGTTGTTGA
This sequence comes from Solanum stenotomum, assembly GCF_019186545.1. NCBI lineage: Eukaryota > Viridiplantae > Streptophyta > Magnoliopsida > Solanales > Solanaceae > Solanum > Solanum stenotomum. Next base: position 72,368,145 of record NC_064283.1, on the reverse strand, counting down.
AGTTGTTAGTTGTTGTTGATGTTGTTAGTTGTGTTGTTGAAGTTATTGTTGGTTGTGGGACATGATTGGGTTGTGTATTTGAGTTGTAATCTATTGTATGTTGAGAGATTGATGATCCTTAGTGTTTGGAGTTGAAACCCTTGAAGTTAGGGTGGTTTAGAGTTGGAGAAAAGAGGGAGAAAAGTCGAGTTTTCTGGGGAAAGGGGTGGCGCGTTGCGCCCCAAAAGAGGTTCTGAACTTTCTTCCTTGGGGCGCCGCGCCTAGCAGAGCGCCAGCAGGCCCCTTCTGAGCGTCAAGGGCTGGCGCTCCGCTCTTTGCAGAGCACCAAGGACGCCATGTTCCCCATTCTTTCCATGCTTTCTCATGCCTGTTCCTAGGTATTATACCTATGTTTCCTAGTTGTTTTCCACACTCTAAAGTACGTTTAGACATCTCGAATTCCTCCATAAACATGTGATCATATACCTTGAATCCATAGTTCAATTCAAGGCGAGTTAGGATCGAAGTTAAGGGAAGTTAGAGTCAAGTCAAGCCAAGTTAAGAAGCAAGTTTTTAAAGCTTTCCAAGAGTCTTTGTTGAATGTTTTAACTTCATTTTAAGGCTCAAGTTTCAAGTTAAGTCAAGTTTCAAGTTGAGTAAAGACTTTAAAGTTGAGTTCATTTCTCAAAAGTATTAGGGAACTATGTATTCCCAAAGAAGTTTCTAAATGTTTTCACATTTGAGTAAGAAAGGAACTATGTTTTCCAAAAGAGCCTTTGGGCTAAGTTTTGAGTAATTATCTCAAATAAAGAAAGATGTGTTTAAAGCACTTATGAGCTAAGTATTTTTCGGAGTAGTCTTGAGCACCGAATTGGAGATACGAGTTCCTATAAACTCAACTCTCCCAAAAGAACCATGTGCCAACATGGGAGTTAACGGGTCATACTTTTTAGATGAACCCGTAAGATTAAGCTAGTGGATCCACTTGGTAAAGTTAGCTTCCTATATCATGACAAGGTATAGGATGGTTCTCGGGCAACGTGAGGTAAAACGTTGTATCATTAGCTTTCTATATCACGACAAGGTATAGGATGGTCCTCGAGCAACGTGAGGTAAAATATTGTATCATTAGCTTCCTATATCACGACAAGGTATAGGATGGTCCTCGGGTAACGTGAGGTAAAACATTGTATCATTAGCTTCCTATATCACGACAAGATATAGGATGGTCTTCGGGCAACGTGAGGTAAAACGTTGTATCATTAGCTTCCTATATCACGGCAAGGTATAGGATGGTCCTCGGGCAACGTGAGGTAAAACATTGTATCATTAGCTTCCTATATCACGACAAGGTATAGGATGGTCCTCGGGCAACGTGAGGTAAAACGTTGTATCACCACTAGGGCTCATAGTGGTGATTGTCGGTTAAAAGAATCTCCCACTAAAGTTATACTACTTTTATATAAGTAAAGTTGAGCTGTTATTGTTTTATCTTAAACAAGCTAAGTTGTTTACACTGTTTTACAAGTTTTATATATTGCATGTGTCTTATTGCTTTATATATTGAGTTCAGTTATCCATGAGTTGATTTGAGCCAAGGTAAGAGTTCCTTTGTACATCCTTTCAAGCTTAAGTTGTGGTTTAGCTTTCCAGCTCGCATACTCGTACATTCCATGTACTGATGCCAGTTGGCCTGCATCTTATGATGATGCAGACACAGGTACCCCGGATCAGCATCCAGCACGTCGTTGATCCAGCTGAGCACTCCAGAGTCAGTGGTGAGCCTCTTTGCTTTCCAGAGGACTCAATTATTTTGTGTTCTTAGTTTTGTATTAATAGGGTGTTGCGGGGTCTGTCCCAACATCCATCTGAGTATTTTAGAGGCTTCATAGACAGTCAGTCAGTTAGTATTGAGTCTCTCATCTATATATATATATATATATATATATATATATATGTAAATATTCTATTTTGAGACTCGAGGTGCCTTTTTGGCCAGAATTGTATCAGTTAAGTTGTCTTATGACTTTGCATTGCATGAAGTTATTCTGTTGAGTTAGGTTTCCGCTGAGTTAAGAAAGCCAGGCCAAGGGTTCGCCTGGGGCCAGCAATGGTCTCCGGGTGCCGGTCCCGCCCAGGGTGTAGGCTCGGGGCGTGACAACGCTGGCAGGCGCGACGCGCCAACCCCTTGCCCAGAAAACTCGACTTTTTCTCCCTCTTTTTCCAACTCTAAACCACCCTAACTTCAAGGGTTTCAACCCCAACCACTAAGGATCATAAAATCCCTCAACATACAAGAGATTCAACTCAAACACACAACCAAATCATGTCCCAAATCAACAAGAACTTCAACAACATTCTACAACACAACTAACAACCTTCAACAAGAGCAACCACAAACTTTCCGCACTAACAAAACGAGTTTGGCGTGTGGGGGAAAGAATCAACCCAATACTATGGACTCACATACCTAGTAGTGATCACCCCCGACGAAATCCACGATGATCCTTGACGAAAATCCTTGCTTGATCTTCTCTTTCTCCTCTTCTTCTCCTCTTCACTCTCAAGCCCTAGCTCTCACTCTTTAAAATGGGACAAAATGATCCAAAAATCAGCCTAACACAACAATATAACCCCAAAAGAAATAGCTAGGGAAAAGACCAAAATGCCCTTAAAATTTCCGGACGGATTTCCCTGCCAACTGCCCAACTTCCAAAGGGTATAACTCACTCATACGAACTCAGAATCGAGTAAACTCGGTGGCGTTGGAAATACCATTCCACGAGCTTCGCAACCATAACTGTAACTACTCCTAAATCATCCTGATCTAGAAGTTATAACTGCTCAAAGTTGGCCAAAAACTCACCTTTTCCATACTTGGCCAAATTTCCAGATTTTTTTAAAAATTCTTTCCAAAAATGACTATTTCCGATTTTTAAGCCTCTTCATAGTTATTTCAATTTGCCGGATGTTACACAAATATTGAAAAATTCCTCTAGATTTGGCATCCCCGTCACAAGATTGTTATCTATTCTAGGATTTGGTATATAATTACTAGCTTTTCCTAAATGTATATACCTCAAGTTCTTCATCGTCCATATCTTCCCAGGTAAAGTCACATGTGAAGAATAACAATCATAAATTAGAGTTTGCAAATTTTGAAGCTTTGAGATTGATTCAGGAATATTTCCAAAATATCGAACTTGGAGATATCTCAAATGAAATAATTTTGTAATCACAAGTGGAAATGGGCTGAACCAGGTAGGGAAGATGACCAATACCCTGAGATGGTTGAAACAAGAGAAAAATCCATGTATTATAGGATCATGACGGTAGATGGGCAATATAGGGAGAAGCTTAATACGGGGTTCATAAGGTAGACCCAAGTAAGAAAAGCAGTAGATAGATCTGGCTACACGGGGTAAGATCTTATAAGCATCCTCAATATACTCTTGAATACTGAAGCAACGAAAATTAGGCTTTTGTGCTGGTGACAATGGAGTTCTCACAACATGCATAAACTTTGTCATTTCAGCTTCTATCAAACAGAACTCACGCAGCAGATCATGTATTCCACATACTTTTACCTCACCATTGAATCTCTTTTTTCTAGCCATTATCAAGTTCCTGCTGATAAGATCCTCCAAATAATGTTCAGCCACTTCCCCCAAGCTTTCACGACTTCCGGAAGACGTCCTTATGAAACCTTCTGCAATCCATAATTGGATCAATCTCCAAGTTTCAACTTGAAAATCCTCTGGGAAATCACCCATAGAAAGAAAGCACGGTTTGAGTCGATTAGGCAAGTGATGGTAACTCAAACCGAGCACTCCTAAGCATTTATTTGGATGACTAGCAATGATTTCACTTAAGGTTTTGGCAACATACTTCCAACTTTCTAATGTCTTGGGCACCGTTTTAGAGAGATGCCCTGCAATCACTGAAATTATTAAGGGAAGTCCTTGACATTTTTCTGCTATTTTTTTTCCAATTTCTTCCAACTTGGGAGGATGATCGTGTTCTAGTCCAAACACATTATCACGGAGTAACTTCCAACTATTATCTAAATCCAAGAGGTTCATCTTATGAGGGCTACTAGTATTTGCATAGATTGCTACATCAGTTTCCCTAGTAGTCAATAAGACTCGACTCCCATTGTTGCGATTAGGAAATATTTGTGATATGCTATCCCAAACATCCCTACTCCAAATATCATCAACAACAACAAGGTATCTAGGACCGTTTAGACTCTTTTTCACCAGATCAGCTAACTCACTGTCATTCATCTTATCATAATCTTTTGTGTTCTCTTTGCTTTGAAATGCAATGTAAGGCTTCTAACAATACATTTCTATATCGAAATTCTTGAGATATTGTAACCCAAACAAAAATGTCAAAGTGATACCTATTGGAAGATGATCATAAGCTTTTTTAGCGAGTGTTGTTTTGCCAATGCCACCCATACCTGATATGGTGACAATGTCTAGATACGACGTTGGTCCTCTCAATCTCTTATCTATTATCTCCAAGTCACCATCAAATCCCTGCACAATATCATCTTTCAAGTGATCTGACAGCATTGGATCACTCGTAGAAGAAGCGTCAATCAAGGAATCCGCGGTTAATTCAAGAATTTGATCAACATCATGAGAAAGAATCTCCATCACTTGTTTCTTTGTCGTATCCATTTTTTTAACAACTGGTAGCATATCCTGGTGTTGTAAAATTCCAAATGTCCAGCTTTCTTCTTTGATGATTTCAGAAATCTTCATTTCAACAACATCCTCTGCCTCACTAACAACTGTAATTTCTTCCTCCAAAGATTTGATTTTTTCAATGTCAACACCACTCTTATTGCTTGCTTTTCCAAGAACATCATGGAAATATTCAGCTGTAGCACGAAGAGAATCAAGCGCATTAGCAGTGTGACCATGAAAGAGATCTGAAATATATGGTTGATCAAGAGTTCTAAGAAGAGAAATTACAGCAGTATAAGCTTCCATCAAGTCAATATTGAGAGGAATTGAAACATATGTATTTAATAAATTATTTTGACTTACGAAGTCATTATTTATTTAAAATGATTAGTGGGTAGGTATAATAATGACGGCCACTTGTTAATTTAAAGAACACCAATTATTGTTTATTTGTTCTCATTCGATAAAGCAACCACCTTTACAGTGTTCTAAAAGTTCTTTACTTGACTCACCTACTACGGGATTAATCACGCCTTAGAGTGGCAAACGAGCGAGTCGAATTGAATATGAGTCGATCAAAAAATGAGTTAAATAAAAATGGATATAAGTTACTCAACTCGGCTCACATTTTAAATGGATAAAACGAGTTACCCAATGGATAATATGGAAAAAATTTAAAATGATAGAGGTCCAGCCACTTCCTTCCCATCTGCCCACCCCTCCTCTATTTTTATTTTATTCTTTTTCATTTTTTTTAATTCTTCAAAAAATGAAAATGTGGAAAAAAAAAATTGGTAACCAAAGAAAAGTTAACCCACCCCTCCTCTATTTTTATTTTCTTCTTTTTCATTTTTATTAATTCTTCAAAAAATGGAAATGTAAAAAAAATAAAATTGGTAACCAATTAAAGTTAAAATATAAATTGATTACCAAATTTTCATAGGAGTCTCTTTCACCATATAAATTGATTACCAAACTCACCCCCACCCCCACACCCCTATCCCAAAAAAAATGTAAAAAAAATGAAGATTTTTTTTTAAAGAAAAAAGACTTTGGTACTATCCCATCCTTTATCACTTCTTTTTTTGTGTGAATTAGGGGTGTGCATAAACCGAATCGACCGATAAATCGAACCGAGATAAGTGTTATTGATTTATTGTTATTGGGTTAATGGTTTCTTAATGGTTTTATAAAAAAAAAAATATCGGGTTATCGGTTTGGTATTGGTGTTCAATATTGGGTTATTGGGTAAACCAATAACCCATTAAGAGTTAAGACTATAGTAATTTACTATTTTTACATATACATACATATTAGTAAATATTAATCTCAATATCTTAATAGTTATGTCTTTGTCATTTAGCCATCAATTCATACTTCGTTGTGACTTTGAATTCACAACTTTACATTATACAAACCGTCAAAACATAAAGTAAGAACCATATTCCTCTTGATTTCTCTTTGTCTTACACATGTATAGTTCTTTTCATGTTTGTTATTATTATTTCTATTTTATGAGCTTTTGTGAAGTTACATTATTGTCTTGTCGTGTCAAATTTATTAGAGAAACCATATATTTGTTTTATAAGCATTTTCTTATTGGTTAAATCGAAAACCGAAAACCGATAAAAAATTATCTTATTGGTTCGTTATTGGCTTAGCGTATTTAAAAACCGAAAGCCGATAAACCGAACCGATAATACATAAAATCGAACCGAACCGACTAATGCACACCCCTAGTGTGAATGCACATCTTTTACCCATTTTATCCATTTAACTACCCACTTTTAAATGGGTAATATGGATATTATTCGTTTTTACCCATTTTTAAATGAGTTGGATACCCAACCCAGTTAAAATGGGTAAATATGAGTGGATATCCATATTAATTCATCCCTATTATTCACGCCTAATGCTCAACGCTCGGGTGATTGATAACTTGATGAAACATTTCTGATATCATAATTTAAGGTTCTTCATTTGGAAGATAGTGTGGTGTTTGAATTTTTAATCCCAGAATGCAACATTTATTTCTATCACCAACTTAGTGTTTATCAATGCCAGTTGTATCATATTATAGTCCAACTCTTGTCTGCTTGTGACAAGTGATATATGTGGTTACCAATGTGAATAGATGATATTTGTGGACACATTGATTGCCTAGTCTTTTTGGGGTGGGGTTGAGGGAATATTTTGACTCACAATTATTGGCACTAGTATATTAAAATTTCTGTTTATTTTACCAAAAAATTAAAGGAGTAAATCCAAAATTTATAATTATACTAGTTAGGAAAAATGATGTTTACGGATTTAATATTTATTCACAATTTTATTTTAATCTCGAAGCTTTTTCACTTTATCATGAATTCCTTTAATCTCAGTTGCAAGATCCTTAACAATACCGATATGACTCACTTTATCTAAAATTCTTCCAACTTTACCCTTTTCTCGATGCTGTTTCGATTGAACTAGAAATTTATCAATTACATCTTCAGCTTTATGTACCGTTTTTTAAATATCTTTAACCAATTGATCCCATTGTTTGCTATCGCTGTGGTATTTCGAAGCATCGTCAAGGAACGCTTTTAGGCGTTGAACTTCTTCCAATAAATTATTGAATTCATCATCTGCTCCTTTAATTAACGCCACATTTTCGCTTAATAGCTGCAGCAAATTCTCCTCCCTCTCCCAATCTCAATCATCTCTCTCCTCCCCACTCTCGCTTGCCAGATATACAAATATATATGTATACCAATTACATATATACAATTATCTGACAGATATACATATACAATTTGACATATATTCATATACAATTTGTCTATCTTCACTCTCCTCCTTCTCTCAATATCGCTCGTCTCTCTCCTCCCTCTCTCAATATCGCTCGCCTCTCTCCTCTCTCTAACATGTAGCTACGAATCATAATTAGCAAACTATAGCTATCAAGCCTAATTAAATTTATTTCAATGGCTATTTGCGAAATATTCTCAATAATACATTCTTGTTATAAAAGTAGATCACATATTTTTTTTTTAAGAAAATAATCGAATATGTTATTTAATTTGTTGACTGAAATGACATAAATATGAATTGTTTTTCAAAGTTTGATGACATATTTGAGCATTTTCCCTTTTAAAAAATAAGATTTCATTAATGGTGAGGTTGAATCATAATTGACCACGTGTAAAATACTAATTTGACATATATACATATACAATTTACATCTCTTCACTCTCCTCCCTCTCCCAAAACAAATTCACATGTGGAAACGATGAAATATATTCATAATTTTTTAAATAAAAATTAATAAAATTAATTTTAAGTTATTTTTTTCCACTTTCCTACATTTCGTTAGAATAGAAATAATATGTAGGCCATTTTTATAATGAAAAATATATTAAACTCTAATTCACAAAGGAAAGGTTATATTATGTCCTCAACAATGTGGAAATTAGTTTCATGGCTACCATTAGTCTAGTGGGTGACGGCATTTCGATGTTAAGGTAGTTTCTTTGCAATTTTTTTTGTATCTACCTATTAAGCATTGTATAAATTACACGAATATAAATAATGTGTTTCTTATTCGACTACCAAATTACATGCCCAAACCTTTAGTTGGAGTTTGGATATAGATTTAGTTAAAATTTGAGTAAGAGTTTTTAAGGACATGTATAATGTAGCTAAAGTTTGTTTGAACACTTTCTGATTGTGGTACTGTTATAGTTGAGATCAACTTTAGTTTGATTGATGAGATACACGCAGGAGTTAGTGATAAGTTAGAAGTTTGGAAAAAGACCCTAGAATCTAAAAGTTTCGGATTAGTAGGACTAAAACAAAGTACATGAAATGGAAGATCAGTGACGCAGCATATGATGCAGAGGTGGAATGTGAAGATCGATGCACTATTCATATCAATAAGAGAAAGCTTAAAGTGTCTTGAGTTCATAATTCAAGGAGATGAGAAAATTGACGATAATGTCACACACCATATTATAGTGGGGTGAGTGAAAAAGAGGCTAACCTGTGTTGGTTAGACCAACACTATTGTATGAGACAAAATATTGGTTAGTCAAGAATATCCACGTTCAGAAGATGAAGATGCTTAGATGAATGTGTATACATAAATTAGGAACAAATTTAGTTATATGGGATATGGTGGGAATGACCCTCATGACGGAAAAGATGAGGAAACGAGACTAAGATGTTTTAAATATGTGAAGAGGAAGTATAAGGATACGTCACTACCGAGAAGGTTTGAGAGGTTGAGTTAGGAGGTAGTTATAGGCCAAAGAACTAGCGGAGATGATTAGATAGAATATGCAACTTCAGCTAACTATAAGAACAACTATTAATAACCTTAGATAGGAAGGACTTAAAAGATATAAAAACAAATTATGATTAAAGAAGAACTTATTTGAATTTCGAAAGTTAAAAGGTGTCACATAAATTGGTACGAAGAGAATATTAAACTTTATTCTATATGATATATCACTCAAAAATTGAGAAATCACTTAAAACAATTGTTGATCAATTATTGTCCCCAAGTGATATTTTCCTTCACTAGTGATATAAGGGACCTCTAAAGGATATGATTGAAGAAAAAGGGATTCGATATGATTAGGATTACCAACAACTAGAGATGCTCCAACAAAATCACTTTTAAGTCTTGGAAGAAGAATATAAATAAAAGTGTAAAGCAACGAAATATTATATAGCAACTTTCACATATAGCAAACATAACAATCACATTTGTATGTTAAAATTATAATTTGCATAATTGCTCCATAACAAATTTTATAGTTTAATTAATCAAATAAACTATGGCTATAACATTTAATTTGAATTAATAGTTTGTTAGTTCATACAATTTTTTCAATATTATAAGTCCTTTGGACATAAAAAAGAAAATTTTAAAAATTACTATTTGGTAATAAATTGAATTGATCTTTAGCTAATTTTTTAAGATGATCTGTTTTTAGTTCGAAAAATTGATTTCAATGATTTTCTTAGTCACAAAATGACAATGATATTGAATTAAAATTCGTATTTGTTGCCAATTTTTTTTAAAATGTGAAGCTCGTGGTAATTTCTAATAGAGCCAAAGGCGGATCTATGTGTAAGAGAGGGGGTGCCATGCACTTGGTGACTCGATCAAAACTTCATATTTATATATAGGCATAATATATAAACATGACCCTTAACTTGGCGTCAGTCGATAACTATGACCTTTAACTTTGGGTGTGCACAAATAGACACTTAAACTTGTATAAAATTGAACAAATAGATACATTCGTCCTACATGACATGCACCCTGCATGACAAATTTGTGTCCTACATGCGTCTTATGTGTATTATGTCATGTAGGACACGTGTGTCTACTTGTTCAATTTCATAGAAGTTGAAGTGTCTACTTCTGCACACTCAAAGTTGGAGGGCATAATTGTCCGTTGAAGCCAAGTTAAGGATCGTGTTTATATATTATGCCTTATATATAGAATAACACAAATCTCATTAGCTCTATTATAGTTTTTGCCATATTTTAATACCTAGATACATATATTCAAGGTGTCCAAATAAATATATCTCAGATATATATTAAATAGATACATCTAATTATATGTATCTAAATATAAAATGTAACTGAAAATTATCAATTTAGGAGCAAATCAAACAAAAAAGTACCCCTGCTGCCACTATTTTAATATATAGCGAGGACTAAGACTTCGACAAAGACTAGGTCAACTTTATATATATATATATATATATATATAAAGTTATTACAAACATCATATCTGCACCAACTACAATAAACTCATATTCAACCCAATCACATGTTACTCCTTAAAATATGGAATAAGGCACAAATTCTCTCAAGCGCCTCAGCTATGTGGAGTCACGGAATAATATGCCATGTGAGAAAAAGTGTATGAAATTACAAAAAAAATGAATTTAGGGAGTAATAGGACCTTAGTTTAATTAAGACGTGTCTCTAAAATTTCAGTCATAGTTTAGAGAGTATTTATGCCTTATCCCTTAAAATATCTACTTGGAATCCATTATTTTGGCTATGCATCCAATGTCACTATTTGGAGTGAGTGCAACAAGCATCATTCCATACATCGTGAAGTAGACAAAGCATATGATTTTATTACCCTTAGTCGATCATTCATCATTTTCATCAACAATCATATCATCACTTTCATATTCACTAAATATTTCATCACTACTTTGGTGTTCACGTAAAATAAAATATGAAATACAATGCAAACAACTACTATAGAGGGTGTTTTTGTAAAATATAAAAATTTGGTGTAAAATTTCAATTTTCAACAGATCCCAATTAATAATGAGATTTGGCCCAAATATTAGAAAAAACTAGTATTTGGAAATTTGGGATATTTGCCAAAAATATTTGCCAAATAATGACAAATTGTATGGACAAACACTATTTGCCAAATTTTTCCCCAAATATTATTTGGGAAATCTATGGCCAAACGGGCCCTAAGACTTGGAGAACGTAGAGGACTAGGGCTACAATTTCTAAATTACTAAACCAATTGTATTTCTAAATTTTATATATAACAATGAAGACTTGGATAAATTATTAAGCCAAAGTCATATTTTAATCAAGATTAATTATTTCAAATTAGATATAAGAAAGACTTGATTAAACAATGTCTACTTAGTTAACCTCCTCTTCCTCTTTCTCTCGCAATTTTTTTAACCAAAAAATTTAGAAAGAGATCAATCCTATGGCAAATGAAGCTCTGAAGTTTTTCGTGGAGAACTTGTTGCAGCTGTTAAGTGAAAATGTGGTGTTAATAAAAGGCGTAGAGGACGAATTCAAAAATTTACTGGAAGAAGTGCAACGGCTGAAAGCATTCGTTGATGATGGTGCTAAATTCCACAGCGATAACATTGTATGGGATCAATTGGTGAAAGATATTCAAAAAATGATACACAAAGCTGAAGATGTAATTGATAAATTTCTAGTTCAAGCAAAGCTGCACAGAGAAGAGAAAAAAGTTGGAAGATTCTTCGATGTGAGTCGTCTCAAAACAATTACATCTCTTGCAGATGAGATCAAAGGGATCAGTGACAAAGTTAAGAAACTTCGAGAAGAAAGTAAACATTCATTCCAGCCCAGACCAATTCTTGAGCACCCTAAAAGAGGGCACGAAATAACCCAGGTATGCTAAAATCCCCATATATTTTACCAGAGTTTGTTTAAAATTCTTTTAAATATTTTCAGTTGTTACTGCTCTATAGTCATACTCTTTTCTTTTTAATTCGTAAAAAAAAAAAACATATTTGTTCTTGTCATCCACCTGTGAAAGAAATCAATAGATATAAAATGCCTCATAAATTGTCTTTTTAGTTTATGTTTTAGCTCTCACATACTACTAAGAGTTGAGAAATCCTTTTGCAGTCATGTTTGCGAAGAGTTATATCTTATGGTTATGGCCGGTGGCATTGCATGAACTTTAGAATTTTTAGAATTATAATTGCAAAAATTATCCGCACTGTTTTTTAATGCATTCTGTTTGATTATTATGTTAAAAAGGGTCTTCTCTTGGACAATGATGAAGTGGTCGGGTTTGATACGGAAGCTAAAAAAGTGATCAAGCGACTTGTTAAAGGACGGGAAGAATCACTTGATATTATCCCAGTGGTGGGTATGCCCGGACTTGGAAAAACTATACTGGCAAGAAAAATCTACAATGATCCTAAGCTTTCATATGAATTTCATAGCATCGTTTGGGTTTATGTCGGTATGGAATACAAAATAAAGGATATTTATCTCAGGATTCTCAAATTCTTCACAAAACGCATAGAAGATCATCTCAATGATGATGAGGACACATTAGCTAATGTGATAAGTTCTTTTATCAGTAATCGAGGTAGATGTCTCATTATTTTGGATGATGTGTGGGAAGCAAATGTCATTGATCACGTAAAGAAAGTTTTTACAGAAAACAAAATGGGGCATCGAATCGTGATGACCACGCGTGACAGATATCTAGCTGCTCATGTCAATCGAGAACCTCATTATCTGAAATTCTTGACTCCAAAAGAAAGTTTTGAATTGTTGGTAAGCAGATGTGCTTTTTATATTGTGGTATCTTTCCTCGGGGCTTTGATATCCCTGCTTGGAAATTGATTCGCATGTGGATTGCGGAAGGATTAATAAAGCCCGAGGAGTCATACACTCTTGAGGAGATAGCAGAGCATCATTTGAATGTTCTTGTTGATAGGAATTTAGTGATAATGTTGCAAAAGAGGTCTGATGGTCAAATAAAGACATGTCGTCTTCACAGCATGTTACACGAGTTTTGCAGAAGAAAGGCTGCTAACAAATGGCTTTTTCAAGAAATATGTACATCAGCTGATAATTCTCTTCCTTCTATACAGGACTCAGATACTTGCCGTCGATTATGTATTCAACCATCTACTCTGTGTGACTTTCTCTCCACAAAACCTTCTGCAGAACATGTCAGGTCTTTCTACTGTTTTTCCTCAAAACAAAAACAAACTGAATTGACTCGTAATGAAATCGAACTCCTTCACAAAGCATTTCCACTTATAAGGGTCTTGGATGTTGAATCTCTCAAATTTCTTTTCTCCAAAGACTAACAATTTATTTCATTTGAGGTATATTGCTATCTCGGGTGACATTAAAGCCCTTCCTCCGCCCTTTGGTAATTTATGGAATTTACAAACTGTTATACTTAATACAAGTACCTCAGAGCCTACTCTCGACGTAAAAGCAGACATATGGAACTTGTTACAGTTGAGGCATCTCCACACCAACATACCTGCAAAATTGCCATCCCCGACTGTCACAACAGGTAAACCTTCTTCTCTACAAACTCTTTCTATGGTTGCACCAGAAAGTTGCAAGAAAGATGTGCTGGCAAAGGTGTGTCATCTAAAAAAATTGAGCATTCGAGGGCAAATGGCGGCTTTTCTTGAATCCAGGGGTGGAATCAGCAATCTTGAAGAGCTAAAGTGCCTGGAACATTTGAAACTGTTGAATGATGTTCTTTACATGAATAAAACAGTTCAACTTCCTTCAGCATTCTTCAGACTTGTACGTACAGTAAAGAAGTTAACTTTGGCAAACACAAGGTTTGCATGGAGTGAGGCAGAAAAATTAGCACAATTGGAATCCCTTGAGGTTCTAAAGTTGAAAGAAAATGCATTCATGGGTGGTACTTGGAAGCCGGAGGTAGGAGGTTTTAGTAAACTCCGAGTATTGTGGATCGAGAGGGCAGAATTAGAAACTTGGGAGGCGTCGAATCTTAACTACCCCATCCTTAGGAACCTTGTTCTTGTTTCTTGTGATAAGCTCGACGCTGTACCAGTTGAGCTGGCTGATATACCTAATCTTCGCGAGATGAAGTTGGAGAACACAATCAAAGCAGTCAAATCTGCAAAAGATATACTGGAACTTAAGAAATCTCAAAAAATAATATTCAAGCTCAGCATATTCCCTCCTGAATCTGAATCCAAGGCCACACAGTAAAGTTGAAAGGTTAGTCAAATTCATTTGTATTATAGTATGGCTATATATCTTTGTTTCCATTTGGCATACATTTCCCGTGACTCCATCTATCTCTATACATGTCTCATTTAGTAGCCGTAAAACTATATCTTTTGTAATTATTTCATTCTTCTATTATACATAACAATTTGTAGAACACTATTTCTTTTCCTTACATTCTGAATGTACTCTGCTCTTCTTTTTATCTGCAACACTTTTCCTCTCTTTGTTTCCCTGTTGTTCTTAAACCAATTTTCCTCCATTCTGCAGTAGAGCATCGGGATTTCGATCTGGGGTCATGTGTATGATGTTGCGGCATTTCATGTTTTCTGTGGTCCAGTCACCTGATAAAATTGTTCCAATAAAGAAAACATGTTTGCCTTTTGTGATTTGTAATATGTTAAATAAATGGAGTATGTACTCCCTGGAGTTGTTGTTTTTTTCGAGTTTCTGATCATTTGGAGTGTTTTCTTTTTCATTTGTAAGCCTGTTTGCTTCTTTCACTATTCTGTTGTATTTGATTTGTTTCAGTGTAAAACAGTTGCTTTTATCTTTCAATAAAGTGTTGTGTGTTTTGTTTACAACTTCTAGTTATTTCTGACTTGGAAGGTTACAAGTTCAAAATACAAATGTGCTTTGGGATCTTTCCATAAGATTAGTTCAGACAAAAAGAAATATTCAAATTATCCTCTGGTATTCCACGTAGTGAAACTTGCTCTACTTCTATCAGTTGTCACTGCATCCATTTGAAAGAGATTTGATAATACTTCTAAGGAATAATACATAAATATGTCATTTAACTTGGCCTTATTTCACATTTATACCCTTCAACTTTGAGTGTGCACAAGTTAAATAGAGGGCCGTCTTACCAATAGGCTACTAAAGTCATCGCTTGGGGCCCCATATTTTTAAGGGCCTCCAATTTTAAAAAAAATTACTTATACATATTATTTTAATAAACATTATATGTAGTTTTAAATTTTAACAAAAATGTAAGAAGTATTAAAAAATATAATCCGAAATGACAGTTTTCTCACTTTTTTCCAAGGGAATGTAACATTTTTGGGAATAATTTCCGTAAGTGGGGAATTCTGTTTCCTTATTTTATCTCCTAAAAGTTTGACCCTATTTTACTATTTATCTTATACTCATCTTTTTTCTTCTCTATTTTAGTATTTTAATTTTCAATATTATACTCTCTCCTACAATTTTTTTTTTGGATTTATTGTTGCTTACAAGTTACAAAAGAACAAAATTTGCTTTTGGGTGTCTTCAAAATCTCAAGAAGTGCAACAAACAATCATTATATTGAAGGAACACAACACTATTTCGATATTGTTATATCAACTTATCAAATTCATGAGCCAAGGTTTATTATCTAACTTTATAGTTTTTCTTGAAAATTTGTTAACATTATTGTTGATATTCCTAGTTCATATGTATATATATTCTTGTTTTAGTTATTCTAAGAGAAATAATACAAGTATAAGATAATGATCTAATGAAAATACTCAATCAAATAAAAAGACTTGATTCTTTTCCTAATGCATATATTGCATATAGAATAAAGTTAACAATTTTGTAACCGTTGCCTCGGTTGAAAGAAGTTTTTCTAAACTAAAATTGATAAAATCTTATCTAGGATCAACCTATGTCTCATGAGATATTGAATGAATTAGCTATATCATCAATTGAAAAGGAATTACTAGAACAAATCGATTATAAAACAGTAATTAATGACTTTGCATCTAAAATGCTAGAAAAGTAGATTTTAAATAAAAGTATATATGATAAAAAAAATTAGAAAAAGAATTTTAAAAAAATATTAATGCCCCTCTTTAAGGTTTGGCTTAAGGCCCCCAGTCTTGTTGAATCGGCCCTGGTTAGACACTTAAACTTGTATAAAATTGAACAAGTAGACACATGAGTCATATGTGGCATAATACACACAAAACACCACGTAGGACGCAAATTGCCATGTAGGATGCCACGTAGGACACGTATGTCTATTTGCTCAATTTTATGGTCTTTCACTTGAGAAGAAGGATGCAAATTGCCATGCTTGATACTTGATTTTCTTAAAACACTACGTACACAGTAGTTAATGTAAACAACCTCTTATATCACTATAAAACCACTCATACGTAGCTTAAATGTTCCAACTAGTCTGATACCATCCGTGCGCCTCTAGTCTCAACTTGAACCATCTAACCAAGTCAAAAGTATAATACCAACTTAACCAAATCCTAAAACATGAATTAGAACACAAATACTAAATATGAAGGGTCAGGTTATTACAAGAACATGCATTTCACTTGAAATTTTGTTTTGAAGTTTTTTGTGAGTGAAAGAAAAATTGGTTGAAAACCAGTTTTTCGTACAGATTCATAATTTGAACTTCAGAACCTTCCAATTCAAAAATACTATAATGAACTAGAACTCATAAAGATTCCAAGTGGGAAATAAGGCAAACATTTTATTTGTTCGGAATAACATATTAGTAGCACAGACTCTTCACTTTTGATGCTGCACCCGCGTCGGATTCTCCAAAAATACACTAATTTTAGATAATACAACACACACCCATTAACAATTTTGAAGAATCCAAGCAACATAGATCTTTCAACACATGAGCCATAAAGGCGCAAACTATTATACAACAACAACATATGAAAAGCAACACTTCCACAAAAATGAAACAAAGCAAATACAACAAAAACAGAATAAAAGGTGCAAACAATTATACAAATAAAAAAACACACACACATGAAACCAGGATCCCAACAAGGTCAATGTCTCGATCCTCTCGGCTCTCCTGCAGAAATGAGCAACATAGTAAATAAATTTATGTTGGAATAAAAGGAAGTCTTTTCTAGTCTGAATCCTGGTTGAATTGAACCATTCACACAAGTAATAACAGAGTGCAATTCAGAACAATTAAAGTTTTTATTGACACGACCAATAGAGATTTAATCATGTCAATATAACATGAATTTGACTAACCTTTCAACCTTCAGGAGGGAATATGGTGAGCTTGAACTTCGGTTTCTTGCTTTCTATCTCTTTTGCAGATTTGACTGCTTCTTTGCTATTGTCCAGTCTCATCTCTTGAAAGTTAGGTATATCAGCCAATCCAAGTGGCACAGCCTTGAGTTTATCACATGAGATAAGAACAAGGTGCCTAAGTATTGGGAAATTAAGACTTGATGCCTTCCAAGATTCTAAGTCTGACCTTTCAATCCACAGCACCTGGAGCGCGCTAAAACCTCCTATCTCCGGCTTCCAAGAGTCACCTATGAATGCATTTTCCTTCAACTTTAGGACTTCCAGGTGTTCCAACTGTGCCAATTTATTTGCATCGCTCCAAGAAAACCTTGTGTTTACCAAAGTTAACTTCTTCACTGTCCGTACGAGTCTGAAGAATGCTGGAGGAAGGTGAATTGCTTTATTTATGTCAAGAACATCATTTAACAGCTTCAAATGTTCCAGGCATTTTAGCTCTTCAAGATTGCTGATTCCACCCTTGGGTTCAAGAAAAGATGCCATTTGCCCTCGAATGCTCAATTTTTTCAGAAGACAAGCCTTTGCTAGTACATCTTTCTTGCAACTTTCTGGCGCGACCATAGAAAGAGTTTGTAGACAAGAAGTTTTACCGGTCGTGGTAGCAGGTGCTGGTAATTTTGCAGGTATGTTGGTGTGGAAATGCCTTAACTGTAACAAGTTCCATATGTCAGCTTTTACTTCAAGGGTGGACTCTGAGGTACTTGTATTGATTACTAGAGTTTGTAAATTCCAAAATTTACCGAAGGACGGAGGAAGGGACTTGAATTCCCCTGAGATGGCAACATACCTCAAATGATATAACTGGTTAAAATCTTTGGAGAAAAGAAATTTGATGGGTTCAACGTCCAAGACTCTGATAAGTGTAAATGCTTTGTGGATGTGTTTGATGTCATTAGGAGGCAAGTCAATTTGTTTTTGTTCTGAGGAAAAACAATAGAAAGATCTGACATGTTCTGCAATAGGCTTATCGAGGAGAAACTGATTCAGAATAGAGGGCTGAATGCACAACCGACGACAAGTATCTTTGTCTTGAATAGAAGGAATAGCTTGATCAGATGTTAGATGCATTTGCTGAAAAAGCCATTTGTTACTAGCCTCAGTTCTGCAGAACTCATGCAGCATGTCGTGAAGACGACATATTTTTATTTGACCATCAGACTTCTTTCGCATCAATATCACTAAATTTCTATTGACAAGATCATTCAAATAAAACTCGGCAATCTCCTCAGGAGTGTATGTCTGTTGAGGCTTTATTAACCCTTCCGCTATCCACAAACGAATCAATTTCCAAGAAGGGATATCAAAGCCTCGAGGAAAGACACCGCAGTATAAAAAGCACGTCTGTACTTCTTGAGGCAAACGATTGTAACTCATCTCTACAAATTTCAAGCAGCCCGCTTGAGTATTTTTATAAAAATGCTCTGCCACATTTTTCTGAACTCTTACCCAATCATTTGTATTCGGACGACCTCTTAACGCTCCTGCAATTACCACTACAGCAAGTGGTACTCCACCACAGTTTCCTGCAATTTTTTTTCCAAGTTCAACTAATTCATCAGGACAACTTCCCTTGCCAAAAACTCTCTTTTCCAACAATTCAAAACTTTCTTTTCCATTCAAGAATTTCAGATCATGAGGTTCTGTATTGGCATAAGTAGCTAGATATCTATCACGCGTGGTCATCATGATTCGATGACCCTTTTTGTTTTCTGCGAAAACTTTCTTTACATGATCAATGACATTTGGTTCCCACACATCATCTAAAACAATGAGACATCTTCCTCCTTTATTTATAAAATCACTTATTACCTTAGCTAATGTATCCACATCATCATTGAGATGATCTTCTATGCTTTTTTTGAAGCATTTGAGAATCCTAAGATAAATATCCTTTATTTTGTATTCCTGACCGACATAAACCCAAGGGATGCTGAAAAATTCATATGAAAGCTTAGGATCATTATAGATCTTTCTTGCCAGTGTAGTTTTTCCAAGTCCTGGCATTCCCACCACTGGGATAATATCCAGACTCTCCGCGGGTCCTTCAACAAGTCGCTTGATCACTTTGCTAGCTTCGTCATCAAACCCGACCACTTCATCATTCTCCAAAGAAGGACCCTTTTGAACATATTGATCAAATGAATCACATCAGAAAACAGAATGGCTGATCTTCACAAGTTGTATATAACATATTAAAATGCTCGTTTTATCCCTAATGAAATGATTTATAACCACAGTAACATAAAAGTGTCCTTTAACTTGGCCTCATGTATCTATGCCCTCCAACGTGGCCTCAGTTGGCATATATGCCCTCTAACTTTGGTTGTGCATAAGTAGACACTTAAACTTGTATAAAATTGAATAGGTAGACACGCACTTCCAACGTGGTGTCATACATGGAATTTTGCATCCTACATGGCGTCCTACGCGTATGTGTACTTAAACTCTATGTCAAGTCAAACAACATCATATAAATTGGGACAGAGGAAGTAATTTTTATATTACCTACATTGGAATATGTTTATAAAATTATTGTAATTACATGTCATTTTTGCACTTGTATTATATATATGTTTTAGAGTTTTGATTACTATTTGATAAAATTAATTTTCCTAAACATCATTAATCTATATATTAAATCAATACACAAATTTCTATAATTTATTTTTCAAACTAACTCACATAAAACTTAAACTCTATGTCCGCTGAATCAAACTAACTCACATAAAATAAAATGAGACGGAGGGAGTATTTTTTTTTTCCTTTCTGGTATACTCAGTCAAAAAGACATAACACTTGCACACAATATTTATTTCAAATATATTTTATTATTATTTCCTAGTTATTATAGTCCAACTCTTGTTTGCTTGTGACAAGTGATATATGTGGTTACCAATGTGAAGAGATGATATTTGTGGATACATTGATTGCCTAGTCTTTTTGGGGTGGGGTGGACGGAATATTTTGACTCACAATTATTGGCACTAGTATTTTAAAATTTCTGTTTATTTTACAAAAAAAAAAAAAAAAGAAATCCAAAATTTATAATTATACTAGTTAGGAAAAATGATGTATTCAATATTTGTTTACTTTTATTTTTACTGTTAATTAAATAATTTTAAATTTTGATTTAAAATAAAAAAAATACCTGATAAATATTATTAATATTCATAAATTTCATTCCCTTTTTTTTTTTGAAAACTTAATGTGAGGGGACCATTAGAATGTTTATGATTGAAATATTTTTTTTCATTAATCATTGATTTTTTACTCAAAATATTCATACACTTTACACAAATATATGTGATATTTAAAGTAATGAAACTATAACTAAAACCACTCCATGAATTTAAAATTAATATAAAGGGAGTCTCATAGTTTCAAAAAAAATTGTACACTAACTAAATTAAAAAGAAACAAAAAACAAAAAACCTTTAAAAACTTTTTCCAAATATACCCTTGTTAAAATTCTATAAATGGGTAGATACAAATTATATTATTGGATTTTCTGTTATTATATTAAAATTTTATTAATGGGTAATACAAATAATATAATCATATGAATTGTGTCAAGACACACTAACATATTTTTTCTGTCCCAATTTATATAATTTACTTTTCTTTTTAGTTAATCTCAAATAGATTTATAGCTACACAAATATGTACTACTATTTGTTTTAGACTACAAGTTCATAAGTCTTTTCTTAAATTCCGCATTAAATAAAACTAACTCATTGAATTGAAAGTAAACAATACCTGTTCCTGGACACCTTTTTTAGGGAGCTCAAGAACTGGTCTAGGCTGAAAAGCTTGTTGATTATTTTCTCGAAGCTTTTTCACCTTATCATGAATCCCTTTAATCTCAGTTGCAAGATCCCTAACAATACCGATATGATTCACTTTATCAAAAAATCTTCCAACTTTACCCTTTTCTCGATGCTGTTTCGATTGAACCAGAAATTTATCAATTACATCTTCAGCTTTATGTACTGTTTTTTGAATATCTTTAACCAATTGATCCCATTGTTTGCTATCGCTGTGGTATTTCGAAGCATCGTCAAGGAACGCTTTTAGGCGTTGAACTTCTTCCAATAAATTATTGAATTCATCATCTGCTCCTTNGAGAACTCACTTCCCCCGGAAAATGACCTCCTTCGTGATCATCACCTATCATCACAGATAAGAGTCTCTTGGGTTGATTCTCACGGCCACCCAGGGCCGGAGCACTCTACCAGAGGATAATTTTAAAGAGAACAAGTTTTTTTTTTATTCAGCTAATGGCGATGAGCTGTTCAGGTTTTCAGTATATAAAGTGCAATATGCGGAAAAGGATTTTTTTTTTTTTATAGTTGACTGAATTGTTTAACTAGTCTTTGTGGTTATTCTATTTTGTTCGAGCATCACTCTCGAATAGGTCCTTCAGTGTGCGTTTTGAATTTAGTCTGAACTCCAATGTGGGCTCCAGATATTCGGGTGAAAAATAAAAAAAATAATTCTAAAAGGTATGATATAATATATGGAAAATTACGTGGATAAGCAAACATATACAAGTTAATTAGCTGACATAGTTATAGTTTTCATTAATTACCACTTGTAGCTTAATTTTAACTATAATTACGTGCACCTTTCTCCTCTCTTCCTCTCTCTTGCTTCTCTCCTCTCTCCTCTCTTATACATATACAAATACAAATTATACATATACACACAAAATTATATGACAGATATACAAAAACAATTCACCTCTCTTTCACTTTATGCCCTCTCTCCTCCCTCTCTCAATCTCATTCGTCTCTCTCCTCCCCAATCTCTCTCACCAGATATACAAATATATATGTAACCAATTACATATATACAATTATCTGACAGATATACATATACAATTTGACATATATACATATACAATTTGCCTATCTTCACTCTCCTCCCTCTCCCAATATCGCTCGCCTCTCTCCTCCCTCTCTCAGCATCGCTCTCCTCTCTCCTCTCTCTAACGCGTAACTACGAATCATAATTAGCAAATTATATATAGCTATAAGCCTAATTAAATTTATTTTAATAGCTATTTACGAATTTTTTTCAATAATATATTCTTGTTATAAAAGTAGATCACATATATTTTTTAAGAAAATAATCAAATATGGTATTTAATTTATTGACTGAAATGACATAAATATGAGTCTTTTCTCAAAGTTTGATGACATATTTGAGCATTTTCCCTTTTAAAAAAGAAGATTTCATTAATGATGAGGTTGAATCATAATTTACCACATGTAAAAAATGATTTTGCAAAATCGAAATTGTTATCAGTTATACAAATAATGACATGACAAATAGAAATAACATAGATGAACTAAACTTTTAACTGATGTAATATTTGAGTTTTTCCCTTTATTTTTTATTGTTACATAAATTAGGTAAACAAAAAAAAAAGTAAAAACAAATTCACGTGTGGAAACGATGAAATAAATTCATATTTTTTTAAAATATGATTAATAAAATTAATTTAAAGTTATTTTTTTCCACTTTCGTTACATTTTGTTAGAATAAAAATAATATATAAATTATTTTTATAATGGAAAATATATCAAACTCTAAATAGTAAAGTTGAATGGATATATTATGTCCTCAACAATGTGGAAATTAGTTTCATGGATACCATTAGTCTAGTGGGTGACGGCTTTTCGATGTTAAGGTAGTTTCTTTGCAATTTCGATATGTATATATATTTATATTTTTCTGTGGACTGTCTCTATTGTTTGTATTAGTTGACCCAATAGGACAAGACACTTTGTGATAATCGTAAATTATACATGTATGATAATCCAAAGTTTCTAAATGGCTAAACCAAGTAATATTTCTACATCTTAATGATTGTTTGGTAGCTGATTAGAGTTATTAGGTATAAGTAATGTAGAGAATAGTTATGAGTGGATTATGTATTATTTTATGTAGATATTAGTTTGGCAAAGATTAGTTATTTATGTATTAGTTATACATGTATTAATTATTACATTTTTTATTGTATATAAAATAATACGAACATTCTCATAACTTATATATATATTATTTATGTGGATATCTAAATTGTCAACCAAGTGTTGTATTAATTATATACATGAATAACTTATCTATCAAGTGTTGTATAAATTATACGAAAATAAATAACATATTTCTTATCTAACTACCAAATTACGAGCCCAAACCTTTAGTTGGAATTTGGATATAAATTTAGTTAAAATTAATTGAGTAAGAGTTTTTAAGGACATGTATAATGTAGCTAAAATTTGTTGGAACACTTTCTGATTGTGATACGGTTATAATAGTGGAGATCGACTTTTAGTTTGATCTATGAGATGCACGTAGGAGTTAATGATAAGTTAGAAGTGTAACATCTCGCACCTAGAAACGACTATAAAGCGTTTAAAATATGAAAATATTGATTTTTAGAAAGAACAAGGAAATTTGGAAATTTTTCTAAGTTAAGAAAGTGAGTTTTGGCCTTTTTCAAACGACCATAAATCCTAGCTCAGGGTGAGTTAGGAGCATATCTGGATATGGTTGGAAAACCCTTGGAAAGATCTTTCCAACGCCGCCAATGTTGTGCGATTTAGACATCATATGAGTGAGTTATGTCCTTTGGAAGTTGGGCTGTTGGAATACGGAATTGTCTAATCCGGATTTTTGAAGGGCGATTCAGTTTTTTCCTTACCTAATTACTCTAATTCGTTTTTAGGAGATTAATTGGGGTAAACCAGACTTTATTCAGTTTAGAAAATTAGAATTTACGCTTAGGGCTTGGAGAAAAGAGAAAGGAAGAAAAAAAGGGAGAAAAGCCAAGATTTCGCCAAGAACGTCAAGCGTTTGGAGTGGAATTCGTCGGGGGTGATCCCTATTAAGGTATATGAGATATTTTCGTGTTGGGTTAGTTCACCCACACACCAACTTGTTCAATTCAGCAAAGATTGGAGTTGTTTGAATGTTAAGAAAATGAAGTTCTTGAAGAACATTGTTGAATTCTTGTTGGTTGAAGGTTGAATGCCTAGTATTGATTTGATTCATGTTTCCAGGTTGTTTTTCGAGTTAAATCTATTGGGTATGGAGGGTACTAATGATCCTAAGTGTTTGGGGAAAGAACCATTGAAGTTAGGAGGATTTAGAGTTGAAAATCGGAGAAGAAAAATCGTCAAAACCTGGGGAAGGGAAGGGGGTGGGGCACCGCGCCAGCCAGCGCGCCCCAAAAGGGACTCTGAAGTCCACCCCTTGGGGCGACGCGCCAGCCAGCGTACCCCAGCAGTCTCTCTGACGTTTGAGGGCTGGCACCACGCGCCTCTCGGAGCGCCAGGGACGCCAGTTCTCCCCATTCTTCCCCCACCTTCTCGTACTTGTTTCCAAGTGATGTACCTATGTTTCCTAGTCGATTCCAACACTCTAAAGTACATCTAAAGATCACGAAATCATCCATAAACATGATGAACCTTGAATCCATAATTCAATTCAAGGAAAATTAAGTTCAAAGTCAAAGAAGTTAAGAGTCAAGTCTAGAAGTTAAGAAGCAAGTCAAAGCAAAGTTTCTTAAAGTTTTCAAAGGTCTTTAACAATGTTTTAACGTTGTTTTAAGACCTATGTTTTGAAGTTAAGCAAGAGTAAAGCTATGGTTTGAAGTTTTTTTCTTCAAAGAGGTATATGGGGACTATGTATTCCCAAAGAAGTTTTAAAGAAATGTTTTCACATTTAAACAAGATTGGAAACTGAGATTTCCAAAGAGCCTTCGGGCTAGTTTTCAGAAAAGAGTAATCGCTTTCTAAATGAAGCAAGAGAGGAAACTGAGATTTTCAAGATTGCCTTTGAGCTAAGTTTTTGAGCAATTATCTCAAATCAGCAGAAAGAAATATGTTTTAAAAATATAAGAGCCAATACATTTTTTGGGAGTAGTATTGAGCACCGAATTGGGAGAGCGTTCAAAGAACTCATAGCCCCCATAGAACCATGTAGCAATCATAGGTAGAAGAGGTTAATACTTTTTAGATGAATCCTTTTCAAATTAGACTAGTGGATCCATTAGGCAGTTCAAGTTCTATACCTTTGGCCGGGTATAGGATGCTCTGGCAGCGTGAGGTTGATCGATGTATCATCACTATAGCTCTTATGTGATCGTTGTCGGTTAGAGAAACTCCTACAACAGTTATTGTATTTTTATATACATCAGTTCATTTATATTTCTACATACATCTCAGATTTATTGTATCTTTGCATACACACATAGTTTATACCATGTTTTAAACCAGTTTTTCTTTATATTGCATTTGTTTTAAATTGCTTTATATTGAAATGAGTCAATCAGGTTGAGTTGAGTTGAGCCAGGTAAGTTATTCAGTTTCTTTCAAATTTCTTTCTAGCCTATATTGCTTAGCATTCCAACTCGCATACTCGTAAATTCAATGTACTGATGCCAGTTGGCCTGCATCGTCTTATGATGGAGATTCAGGTAACCATGATCAACATTCAGCGCCTCGTTGATCCAATTGAGCAGCCCAGAGTCAGTGGTGAGCCTCCTTGCATTCAAGAGGACTCTTTTATTTGCTTTCAGTCTTTCATTTATTAGGATATTGTGGGGTTTGTCCCAATATCCATCTCAGTATTTTAGAGGCTTCATAGACAGTCAGACAACTATTAGTGCAGATGTCTTTCTTTATCCTTCAGATGTTGTTTAATGACTTAAGTGCTATTTTGGCCAGTTTATTATCATTTAAGTTGTTTATGATCTTATATTGTGTTGAGTTAAGTCTTCCGCTGAGTTAAGTAGCCAGGCCAAGGGTTCGCTTGGGAACAACAATGGTCTCCGAGTGTCGATCACGTCCAGGATGTAGACTCGGGGCGTGACAAGAAGTTTGGAAAAAGATCCTAAAATCTAAAAGTTTCAGGTTAGTAGGAAGTACGTGAAATAGAAGATCAGTGACGAACATATAATGCGGAGGTGAAATATGAAGATCGATGCACTATTCATATCAATAAGAGAAAGCTTAAAGTGTCTTGAATTCATAATCCAAAGAGATGAGAAAATTGACGATAATGTCACACACCATATTATAGTGGGGTGAGTGAAAAAGAGGCTAACCTGTGATGATTAGACCAACACTATTGTATGAGACAAAATATTGCTTAGTCAAGAATATCCACGTTCAGAAGATGAAGATGCTTAGATGAATGTGTATACATAAATTAAGAACAAATTTAGTTATATGGGACAAGGAAAAGATGAGAAAAATGAGCCTAAGATGTTTTATATATGTAAAGAGGAAGTATAAGGATACGTCACTACTAAGAAGGTGTGAGAGATTGAGATAGGAGGTAGTTATAGGCCGAAGAACTAGGGGAGATGATTACATAGAATATGCAACTTCAGCTAACTATAAGAACAACAGAAAATGACCTTAGATAGGAAGGACTTAAAAGATATAAACAAAATTATGATTAAAAGATGTCACATAAATTGGTACGAAAAGAATATTAACTTTATTGGGAAAATGCATAAGTATCCCCCCAACCTATGCTCGAAATCCCAGAGACACGCCTAACCTTTACTAAGGTCCTATTACCCCTCCGAACTTATTTTATATGTAATATTCTACCCCTATTTGGCCTACGTGGCACTATCTTGTGGGCCCAGCACATGTTGACAATTCTTTCAAGGATAGTGCCACGTAGGCCTTAAAGGGGTAGAATATTATAAATAAATTAAGTTGGGGGGGTAATAGGACCTTAGTAAAGGTTATGTGTGTCTCTGGGATTTCGGGCATAGGCTGGGGGTACTTATGCATTTTCCCAACTTTATTCTATATGATATATTACTCAAAAATTGAGAAATCACTTAAACAATCGATGACTCAATTATTGTCCCCAAGTGATATTTTCCTTCACTAGTGATATAAGGGACCTCTAAAGGATATGATTGAAGAAAAAGGGATTCGATATGATTAGGATTACCAACAACTAGAGATGCTCCAACAAAATCACTTTTAAGTCTTGGAAGAAGAATATAAATAAAAGTGCAAAGCAACGAAATATTATAGAGCAACTTTCACATATAGCAAACATAAAAATCATAGTTATATGTTAAAATTATAGTTGTCATAATTGCGCTCTATAGCAAATTTTATGTTTGCTATGGAGCTTTTGATTTGTATAATTCGCTACAAACATCCAATTTTATACAAATTGTTCAGTTTTGTATAAATTCATTTATACATTGTAAGTTGTAAAATAAGATTTGTATTTGTACAATTATAAGTGTATAGGACGAAAATATATGTATTTGTATTTATATATACGCTTTTCTCTCGCTTTATACAAACATAAACACATTTTATACATTTTATACCGAAATATATAAAATGGGGAAAATGCATAAGTACCCCCCCAGCCTATGCCCGAAATCCCAGAGACACACCTAACATTTACTAAGGTCCTACCCCCCCCCCGAACTTATTTTATATGTAATATTCTACCCCTTTTTAGCCTACGTGACACTGTCTTGTGGGCCCAGCGCATGTTGACATTTTTTTCGAGGATAGTGCCACGTAGGCCGAAAAGGGGTAGAATATTATGGATAAATTAAGTTCGGGGGGGGGGGGGGNTAGTAAAGGTTAGGTGTGTCTCTGGAATTTCGGGCATAGGCTGGGGGGGTACTTATGCATTTTTCCTATAAAATGGCTAATTGTATACCGAATCAGATGGCAGAAAAATGGGATGTTTGCTGCGAATTACAATTAAAATAAACTATGGCTATAACATTTAATTTGAATTAATAGTTTGCTATTTCATACAATGTTCCCAATATTATAAGTCCTTTGGACAGAAAAAAAGAAAATTTTAAAAATTACTATTTGGTTATAAATTGAATTGATCTTTAGCTAATTTTTTAAGATGATCTTTTTTAAGTTCGAAAAATTGATTTCAGTGATTTTCTTAGTCACAAAATGAACAATGATATTGAATTAAAATTCGTATTTGTTGCCAATTTTTTTTTAAAATGTGAAGCTCGTGGTAATTTCTAATAGAGCCAAGGGCGGTCTATGTGTAAGAGAGAGGGTGCCATGCACTTGGTGACTCGATCAAAACTTTATATTTATATATAGGCATAATACATAAACATGACCCTTAACTTGACGTTAGCTGACAATTATGACCTTTAACTTTGGTGTGCACAAGTAGACACTTAAACTTGTATAAAATTGAACAAATAGACACATTTCATCTTACATGGCATGCATCCTGCATGACAAATTTGTGTCCTACGTGGCGTCCTATGTGTATTATGTCATGTAGGACACGTGTGTCTACTTATTCAATTTCATAGAAGTTGAAGTGCCTACTTCTGCACACTCAAAGTTGGAGGGCATAATTGTCCGTTGAAGCCAAGTTAAGGGTCATGTTTATGTATTATGCCTTATATATATAATAATACAAATCTCATTAGCTTAGAGGCTAATTACACAAATCTCATTAGCTCTATTATAGTTTTTGCCATATTTTGATACCAAAATACATATACTCAAGGTGTCCAAATAAATATATCTCAAATATCTACTAAATAGATACATCTAATTATATATATTTAAATATGAAATGTAACTGAAAATTATCAATTTAGGAGCAAATCAAACAAAAAAGTACTCCTGCTGCCACTATTTTAATATATAGCGAGGACTAAGACTTCGACAAAGACTAGGTCAACAATAACTTTATATATATATATATATATATATATATATATATAAAGTTATTACAAACATCATATCTTCACCAACTACAATAAACTCATATTTCAACCCAATCACATGTTACTCCTTAAAATATGGAATGAGGCACAAATTCTTTCACGCGCCTCATTTATGTGGAGTCATGAATTAATGTGCCATATGAGAAAAGGTGTATGAAATTACAAAAATAAAATAAAATTTGGAGAGTAATAGAACCTTAGTTTAATTAAGATGTGTTTCTAAAATTTCGGTCATAATTTAGAAAGTACTTATGCAGTATCCCTTAAAATATCTACTTGGAATCCATTATTTTGGCTATGCGTCCAATGACACTATTTAGAGGGGACATTTTTTAGGCTGAGTAGAAAAGGAAAGGACATGTGTATTTTTATATTTTTGGTTTCTCACAAAGTCTACGATTTTCATATTAAAACTTGATTAAATCTTAATTTATGCCAAAAATTATATGTTGAGGGACAAAATATTTCCTAACAAAGGTGACTCTCTATCTAGAGGGACTCGAATTCGAGATCATTGACTAAGAATGAAGGAGTACTTATCACTCCACCACAATCCTTATTGGCGAAAGGATAGGACATGTGTTTGCGGTTGTGTGTAGACATTTATGAGTATGAATCAAAAGGAAGAATTATCGCTATTAAAAAAAAAACAAAGACTTAAAAAAAAGCATAATACATAAACATGACTCTTAACTTGACGTCAGCTGATAATTATGACTTTTAACTTAGGGTGTGCACAAGTAGGCACTTAAACTTGTATAAAATTGAACAATATATTCGTTCTACATGGCACCATACATGGTTATTTTGTGTCCTACGTGGCATCCTACATGTATTATGCCATGTAGAACACATTTGTCTACTTGTTCAATTTTATAAAAGTTTAAGTGTCTACTTGTGCGCACTCAAAGTTGGAGGTCATAGTTGTCCGCTAAAGATAAGTTAAATGTCATGTTTATGTATTATGCCTAAAAAACTAGGTCAACTTTAAGCATTTGGACATATAGTTTTATCTCGTGATTTAAAAATTATTATTTGAATAAATAATTTTATGTCGTGATTTCAAATCATGAGCTGAAATTCCAATTTTCTTTAAAAAATTATTTTGAGAATTTTATATCATGATTTCATATTT
Source organism: Solanum stenotomum (assembly GCF_019186545.1). Lineage (NCBI taxonomy): Eukaryota > Viridiplantae > Streptophyta > Magnoliopsida > Solanales > Solanaceae > Solanum > Solanum stenotomum. The sequence goes on along the minus strand of NC_064283.1, from coordinate 72,337,948 downwards.
TTTAAAANCGTGATTTAAAAATTATTATTTTAATAAATAATTTTATGTCATGATTTCAAATCATGAGCTGAAATTCCAATTTTCTTTAAAAAATTATTTTGAGAATTTTATATCATGATTTCATATTTTTTAAAAACAAATATTAAAGAAAATTCCACCATTTTATATCTCTTTTTTTTTTCAAGAATACCAAAGAAGTGATGAAATATTCAAGGAATATAAACATGATGATATAGTTACTAATGATATTGATCATGTTCAATTTTATTAAAAAAGTAGTACACTACAACTCAGATTCAATTTTATTTTTAGAATAACTTTGTGATAGTGTATAAAAATCCAAATTACATATTTAAATAAAACTTCAACTTTATCTCATATAATTTTATATCATAATTTTAAATTCAATTCTTATTTTCACTATTTTTTAATATATAGCGAGGACTAAGACTTCGTCAACTTTTATATTTTAATATTCAAGAACCATCCATTTAATAACTCCAACTTTTTTTTGGTTTCCCATTGACAGTAAAAATATTTCTTGAATGGTATGGTTCACTATTTTGAACTTCGATTTTGATATTTTGCGGTATGATAAATTATTAATTATGATTTGTTAATTTTTGACTAATATATACTCATATAATAGAGTACTATGATTTTGACAATTTAAAAAATGTCTCAATTGAATCATAGCAACACATTACACATGTAAAAATGTATATTCAAAAGAAAGTAGAAATAAATAATGTTATTTATGTAACTATATACTTCGGTATGATATTCAGTACTTATGTATTAACTATATACTTATATGTAATTATTTACTTGTATAAAGTTGAGTAAGTAGACACATAACTTATATGTTGCATAATACACGTAGGACACCACGTATAATGCAAATTACCATATAGGTGCCACGTACTTAGAACGCAACGGCGGATGTAGGTTATGGACTTTGGGTGCTTAAGCACCCATTGCTTTTTGTGATGAACATTATTATTTGTGTACAATATCTGATAATTCATTCAAATATATTAACTAAGCACCTACTCTATATAGCAATTTTAAAACTAAAAATAATTAAGTATCCATGATATAGAATTTATGAATCTGTCACACTAATATGATGTATATATTTATTTGTTTAACTATATACAAGTGTCTACTTGAGAACACTCAAAATTAGAAGACCAATATAAAATAAAACCATGTTAAAGACCATATTTATATATCGTGCCAAATATAAATATCAAACTTCACCAACTGCAATAAACTCATTTCTCAACCTATTCACATGTTTTAAAATATCTACTTGGAATCCATTATTTTGGCAATGAGTCAAGAGTAGAAAAGGAAATGACATGTGTATTTTTTTTTATTTTTTATTTTTTGATTTCCACATAATGTACGGTTTTCATATTAGAGCTTGATCGTCGATTTTTTTTTTTTTATATTAAGGGATAAAATACTCTCTTACAAGTGTGACTTTCTATTTAGAAGGACTAGAATATGTGACATTTGATTAAGAATAAAAAAATATTTATTACTCCACCACAACTCTTATTAGTTAAAGGAAAGGACATGTGTTGGCATGTGTAGACATTTATGAGTTTGAATAAAAAAGGACATGACGATGTGAAGACTCATCGCTATTAAAAAAAAGAACAAAGACTTTTAAAAGAGTCGGTCAACTTATTAAGCGTTTGGACATATAATTTTATTTCGTGATTTAAAATTAGTATTTGGATAAATGATTTTATTTCGTGATTTCAAATCAAACGGTGAAATTCTAATTTTTTTAAAAAAAATTAATTGCGAATTTCATATTTTTTTTAAATACAAAAATTAACGCACAAGTTTATATTTTTTAAAAGAAAATTTCACCATTTTATACCTGTATTTTTTTTTTGTGTGAATACCAAAAGTTATGAAATATTCAGAGAATATGAACATGATGATATAGTTATTAATGAGGGATAATACATATATTGGACCTTAAACTTGACTTCAAATTTTAACTTTGACCTCCAACTTTCATAGTGCACAAACAGACACTTTAACTATCCAACCTTTTAATAAATAAACACGCGTGTCTTACCTGACAAAACGCGTGATGTGCACGTTTTTTGCGCGAGTAGGAGTGATTTTTGAGGCCTACAACAGTAAAAAAAATGCTGAAATGACAACTATATCCTTGATTAAATTTTTTTTTTTAGTTCAAAAATGCACGTGTAAAGTGTTTAATTAGTTGGCAGCCATTGAGTGGCTCACTAATACACGTGGCAGCGTTTGCATTTCACGCTCTTGGCTCCAAAAATCGCATGTTTATTTATTAAAAGGTTGGATAGTTAAAGTGCTTGTTTGTGCACTATGAAAGTTGGAGGTCAAAGTTAAAATTTGAAGCCAAGTTTAAGGTCCAATATATGTATTATGCCTATTAATGATATTGATCATGTTTCATTTTATTAAAAAGTAGTACACTACAATTCAAGTTCAATTTTACTTTTTTTTTTACTGAACTAAAGTTCAATAAATAAATATTGGAGTATATTTTTTTAGAATAACTTTGTGATAGTGTATAAAAATTCAAATTGTATATCTAAATAAAATTTTAACTTTCATTTCATATGATTTCTTATTATAATTTCATTTCACATTATCAAACAGAGCCGTACAACATATTCCACTACATTATTTATACACACCTTTGGTGATGTGAAGATCTCATTGCTAGCTACTAGTTGAAAAACCAAAAAAAATACTAGTATCATAGTTGTAAGCAATTAAAAGGAGATATGGCAGATACAGTCATGAACTTTCGAGTGAATAAAATATTTATGAAGTAGATTGTAACTTTCGATTTTGAATACAAAATAATATATTTACGATCTCAAATTTGAAATAATATATCTAAGTATGAAAATTATAAACTAATTTAAAATATATTAACAAAACAACAATTATATATTTAGTGAAATTCCACTAAATAGGATTGGAATATAGTGTGTACGTAAACTTTATCACTATCTAGTGGAGATAGAGAAACTTGACTTTTTTACCTGTTAATACCAAACCAAACCAAACCAAACTAATAGTCGATTTTTCTTCAATGCTAAACCAACTAAACCAAACCACAAGTTGCGTTTTTTTTCCTTCGACTTGACTTGGTTCGTGAGTTTGATTTTACTCAACTGTTTGACTTGTAAACCCCTATTCAGTAGTGACGGATCCAAGATTTTAAGCTTATGGGTGCTTGCTTGCTTTTAAAACATAAATCTACCATAAACGACATAGTAATATAATTGTAGAAGTGTTCAACTAAATATTATAGTTAAAAACTCTCCATTTCTAAGAAAAAAGTAAATTAACCATGTGAGATTTCTTAATCAACCAAAATTTCTCAAGTAAAAACAAAAAGTGAGCAATTTTTCATCACGAGGAATTACAAAATTTTAAATGAAATATAAAATAAATACATAAAGAATCTGTATTGGATCAAAACAAGAAAACGTTACAATTCCAAACCAAAGCACCCAACAAACTTTTCATTCATTGGAGGCTAATACTTGATATAACTATTTTAGAAATAATTATGTATAAATATATGAATTTACTTCGGAATTAATGGGTGCTCGTGCATTGCACATGGGTCTGTCCCTGCCTATTTGCATTTAAAATAAGAATACAAAACAAAGACCTAACTAAAACGTCAAGTCAACTTACATTTTTTTAAATAAGAATACAAAACAAAGACTTAAAAAAATGGTTGGGTCTACTTAAAATAACATTATTTTTATATATATATAACAGCTGTGGTGATGTGAAGATGTCATTACAATCTAATAGTTGAAAAAAAAGAAAAAAAAATCTTGTTAGATTTGTAATAACCAATTGAAAGGAGATATGGCAGATGCAGTGGTGAATTTTCTGGTAGAGAATTTGTTGCAGCTAATAAACGAAAATGTGAAGCTAATCGGAGATGCAAAGGGAGAATTGGAAAATCTACTCAAAATTGCTCAACAACTCAAAGCATTTTTAGATGATGCTGCAAAATTTGGAAACACGAATAGTGAGCAGTGGAAAGTTTTGGTGATAGAAATACATAAAACTGTGCACAGAGCTGAAGATGCAATTGATAAATTTCTGGTTCAAGCGAAGCTGCATCAAGGTAAAAATACGATAAGAAGGGTGGTCGATTGGCCATATCATCTGGTTAAAGTTAGGAATCTTGCTGCTGAGATTAAAGGAATAAATGATCAAGTCAAAGAACTTCGTAGCAGCAATCAAGCACTTCAGGCCACCCCTGTTATTGAGCACCATAAAAAAGAGGAAGTAACTCAGGTATAATTCAAACTTCTTGTTAACAACTACTGTGTGGCCTAGAGTCAAAATTTGATATTTGAATTTATTTTTTTTGGATGGGGGAAGGGGTAAGGGGTGTGAAATTGGGATAATTCGATTCATGTGACACTTTTCCTTTTTTGTGAAATTTATATATTTGTAAACTACGTAAAAAGTATTATAAGTCACAATAATTGATAATTCAAAATGTTTAAAAGATTTATAAAAAATTTACGATTAAAAATAGACTTATTTAAATTTCGAAATCTGAAAAGTACCACATGGAAAGGAGGGAGTAAGAATATTTTTTTTAGGGGTGGGGGTGGGGGAAGTTGGGCTAGACAGTGAGGTGGCATAAGAATAGTTTTTTAAAAACTTTAAGAAAATTGGGGAGGGGGGGTGAGAGGTGGGGTTGGGGTGCGGGGTAGGGCGTAAGGTACGAAAACAAATTACTTTTAAAAAAAGTTCATCTTCTCTTCAGTAGCATTTAATTATTTAAATGTTTTCTTTTATTATATATATATTTATGTGTGTCATATCATTAGAAAATTTCATATATATATATGTGTGTGTGGGGGTGGATGCCATGTAGTATGTGTTTTTAAATTACTTAATCAAGTAGAGATGTGTTTTAAGACTGTAATAATTGAGAGACTAAAGTAATAATTCACTCAAATTAATAAGTGTTTTCAATAAAGGGCTCACACACATCATTTTCATATACGGAAGTAAAAATATAACTTTAATTATTATTTTTTTAACTTTGTAAAAATTCATGTAGGGATATATATGATCTTTTTTCAAAATATATTTTTTGACTTGGTTGATTATCATTATTTGAGTTTTTATTTTTATTTTCTTTTTTCTTTTATTTTTTAATGTAAAAATATAAGAAATATAATAAGAAATAAGTGTGAATGGAAAAAGAGAAAAAGTAAGATTTTTTCTAAAACTAATATTTTTGTGGCTATATTAAAATTTAAAAATATTTTTTTTGCTATTATATTTTAATTTATTTTTTGTATTAGTAAAACAAAAGGGTATTTATAATAAATTTTATAACAAAATTAGAAAAAATAAATTTGATCATTAAAATAATAAATTTAAATTATCCATTGAATCAAAGAAGTAAAAAAAATACATGTGCAAAAGGCTCAAAAATACTCCTACATGAATTATTTTTAAATATATTTTTTTTTCAAAAAGCAAAATAAACTTTTTTGCTTCCTTTAGAGAAAAATGGTATATGTGAGCAATTTGTGTAATAGTAAGGATATATATGAGCTATGAGAAGTATATCAAACCTTTTTTCTAATAATTAGGTTTGATATATAATATATAAATAAATTTTACCATCAACATAATAAATTCAAATTAGTATTGAATCAAAAAAAAAAAAAAAGTGTGGGAATAATCAATTATACCACTACATGGATAATTTTTTTGATTCAAACTTAATTTTTCTCACTTTCATTAGTGTAAAAGAGTATATGTGAGTCATTTGTGTAATAGTAGCGATATATATGAGTCACTTTCAAAATGTGACTTACTTTAGATGTATAACTTGTGAAGATAAGCCATTCTGTTTTCTGATGTGATTCATATACATGTTTAAAAGGGTCCTTCTTTGGAGAATGATGCAGTGGTCGGGTTTGATAAAGAAGCTAACACAGTGATCCAGCGACTTGTTGAAGGACCGATGGACAGTGTCGATATTATCCCAGTGGTGGGGATGCCCGGACTTGGAAAAACTACACTGGCAAGAAAAATCTATAATGATTCTAAGCTTACATATGAATTTTACAGCATTGTTTGGGTTTACGTCGGTAAGGAATGCAAAGCAAAGGATATTTATCTTAGGATTCTTAAATTCTTCAAAAAAAACATAGAAGATCATCTCAATGATGATGTGGACACATTGGCTAAGGCAATAGGTGGTTATATCAAGAAAGGAGGTAGATGTCTCATTGTTTTAGATGATGTGTGGGAAGACGAAGTCATTGATCA
>NC_064283.1:72312316-72330888 GCF_019186545.1 Solanum stenotomum | reverse complement strand
TCTCCATGTTTATGTGCATTTTGATGAGATTTGCATTCATGTCTAGTTCTTAGTTTATCTCCTACTCTATTCTTGCTAGCTTGAGTCCTATTCGAGGATGAATATTTTCAAGGGAGAGATATTGTAACACCTCACAAATTGAAAAGTCGAAAGAAAAGGGAAAATTATGATATTTGACACTGAAGCAGGTTCTACGAGTCCTATGTATGAACTGTAGGAAGTCCTACAGGCCATACGAAGGGAGTCATAGACTTGGTGATAATTTTTGGGAATTTCAAGTTTCTAAAGTTTGACCTACGAATGGACAGGACGAGCTGTAAATATTTGAACGAGTCGTAGATGGGTTCCATAGGGGTGTTCAAGACTTAGTGAAATTTTGGACTTGAATTTGGGTTCTACGGATGGGGTCTACAGATATTGTGGGAAGTAAGGTGAATGTGGGTTTCTGAAGTAGGTTCTATGGTTGGGTCGTGGAAACTTTTACTGATGTAGGTCCAAATCGTAGGACTGTTTGACAATTATTTCTTAAGGGTATTTGGGTCTTTTCCTATGCATTTAATACTTATACTGTGTTGTTTTGATCCTAATTTTAAGTCTTATAACTACCCTTCTACTACTAAAATTACCCCAACTCTCTCATTCATTCAAATCCCCAAAGCCTATCTACATTCATCTTCCCCAATTCTCTCTCAAGTTCAAGAAGAAGACTAGGGTTTCAAGCTTCAAGTGTCCTATCCCTCCATTGCTTTTTGGCTTTGATCCTCAATGTATGTAGAGTTTCATCAATGAGTTTTATTCACCCATTGAGCCCCAAAGATTTTTCAATTCTCTAAGTTTAATTTCATTAATTTGATTAAGATTTCATTTAATTCTTCGTGGGTTCTAATTGTGTTGATTCAATTATTAAATTTGATATTATTATGATTGCTTTGACTCAATTATATATTTTTCAATTGATTTTATATGAACTCATGTATTATTCATGATTTTGACTATGAACTCTTAAAGACATGAATTTATGAAGAAGTTATGAATCTATGAGTGATGTTTTCATGAAAGCTATGCATGATTTATGAAAAGGAATGTTTTATGATTTAGGTTGCTTCAAGATAAGCATAAATGAAATTGTGAAAGGATTTCTCACATATTAAGGAATCATGATTGGTCAAAGATTTTCTCACGCATACATGATTCATGATTTAAGGAGATACTCTATGATGTTTTAAGCTTGGATTAGTAACTTAATTGTGTTTTTCATGTATGATGATATGCTTATGTTTATGACTATTTCATTGGAATTTTACTTAGCACCGAGATGATATTGAGATGGAGTCTCTCCCGCTAGTAGAGCCCATGTCTCCAGTAGCAATCTCCTTATCCCTAATTATGTGCCCCGTATGTTTTGTCTTAGAAATACATAGCTAGTTGATCCACCTAAGCTATAAGTTTAAGGTCCTTGCCTTCACAAGTAAGGACATCTCTTTTGGATGCAAGAGCAAGATACCAGATTCCACGTTATAACTCAGGTAGTCTATGTCGGTTAATAGTAAATTGTTCTTAAAGGTTTTATGAATCTTCCAATATGATTTTAAGAGGCGTTGACCATGTTCATGACTTATGATTCTTCTTTAAAGGTTTTACTATGATTTAGTTTGGTCATGCATATCATGTTTTCATTTATGTCCTCTTATGATCATAAATGAAGTAGGGCTAGCGTGTTGTCTTTCCTTGCGAGGGTATGGGTTGTTAGCGTGTGTAGTAGTCCTAGCCTTGCACTTGCAGTTCTTGTCTGTGATACCTATAGCTTTATGTTGTTTACTGCGTTTCACTTCTCTCATTGTTTTATTGATGTTACTGTCTCCTTTGTTGATTATATACTATCTTTCTTATTGGATGTTATGTTTTATACACTGTTTTCCTCGCCTTTTACTTGGATTTGATGTACTTGAGCTGAGGGTCTTTCGGAAACAGCCTCTCTACCTCCACGAGGTAGTGGCAAGGTCTGCGTACACTCTACCCTCCCTAGACCCCACCTAGTGGGATTTCACTGGGTATGCTGTTGTTGTTGTTAACATAACAAGTTGCTATTTCTGGACACCCTTTGTGAAATTTCTGTCTTCGCCACTGCTACTGCATCCTTTTTGAAGTTGGAAACAGAACAAGAGACAAATCTTGACATTCATCTTCGCGTAAGCTTTAGTACTAGTGATAGGAAAACCAATAAGCTTTCTTCGGGAAAATTATCTTCCTTAAATATGTAGCTGAAATTTAGGGATGACAATGGGGTGGATTCTAATATTTGCCTGACATTTTGAAGTTAGTCTGGATCTTCTATAATCACAAAACAATGAACAATACTTGACGGTGTTGAGGTATGAGGTTATACTACATAGCGTAGTATTAGCAAGTTAGATTATTATAGACACGTAATTTTTGATCGAACATAAAGTTTTACACTATTTTTTATTCCTTAAATATTTCTTTTAGGTCTAAGTTAGATATTTCAATTTTGTCTTATTTTAGTAAATTTATTTTAAACGATTTAAAAATAACAAAAAATATATATTTCTTTTAATTTAACAAATAAGCTAGTATTTAGTGATTATAATTTATTATTAGCTATTTAGTTTTTGGTTAGTGAAAAAAGGGGGGTCAAATAATTATATTATATTATATTATTATGTTTATTATAATATAATTATTAAAAATAACAATATTAATCTAATCTACCAATTACCCATTTCCTTGCCAATTATCCCGACCCTACTATCTACACTACCCCACCAGTTTCCTACTCCTTAACTCCACTACACCTATACACCCCCACTTTCAAGAATTAACTCCCTCACAACATACACATTACACACACGTACAACAATACACACTACACTACGTACGTACAACACAACACACCCAATATTACTATATAAAGCCACAGAACACATTCATCCTCTAAAAACATACAGATGCACAAACAAAAAAAGAAAGAAAAATCAGCTACCAAAGCCACACTGCAAAACACACAGAAAAAAACATTTTTTTTTTTACAAAACGGCAGCAAAGAGAAAATCAGAAACACAACACACGCACAACAGCCAATAGAAAAAAAAGGAAAAACATTTTGGTCTTCCTTTCTACTACAACATACGGGAGAAGGAAAAAACAAAAAAACAAGCAACACCAAAAATACAAAAGTACGACCAGCAATACCAAGAAAAAAAATTACTACAACACACAGACAAAACAAAAGAAAAATCAGCAACCAAAAACACCCCCCACTTTATATTTCTTTCATTCACAAACAAAAGTGAGGTCGAGGTACACTTTCGTGGTTTCGAGTTCGTGGTTCTTTATTAGGATTGTTTCCTTTTCATGAATTGAATTTTCGCAAGAGGTACCGTTTAATTTTATTGTATAATTTTGATTTTTTATGATTATATAATACTTGATTTCAATGTTATGAAGTTTGCTCGAAATTTAGGTGTGTTTAATTTTGACACAATAATATTGAAATATTTTATATTTATTCTATTGTACATTATTTTTCATTTCGTACCATATGTTGTTATCAATTAAGTACCTCTTGTGTCCAACCAAAATCAACTAAATGTCTAAAAGAATTATTGTATAGTAGTTTGTTTAGTCAACTTTATCTAATATTAAAAATGTTTATTTTAGAAAATTAAGAGATGAAGAGTTACAAATTTTTATTTTATTTTAATGTTTTTTGTTATAACTTGCAAGTATACTTAAAACGTAAATGCATCCATATCAAATTTGAATATGAACATAACTTTTTTTTTATTTGTTTAAGATTTTAGACTTTTATTATTTAAATAGTAGTCATGAATGTAAATAGTATAAAATAGTTTAATCACTAATAATACACTTAAACTTTCTAGTAGTAGGTAAAATATTAAAATATATGACCCGTTTCAAAGGTTAGTTTCAATTAAGAATGTGGTTACACATCTTTCTTTGAAACACTTAGAAGAAACTCAAGGATGCGGTGACGCACCTTGTCCAAATTGTTTTAATAATTATTTTTTGTTAATTCAAACCAAGAGGTGTAAATTGAGATTATTAAGTGTGATGAACTCGAGAGGGGAAGACAGTTATGTCTCCAAATGTCAAGATCGAGAATGCAGTTATGCATCCGGTTTAAGACTAATAAAACTTTAACAATTTAAAAATAAGCAAATTTTGGCATATAGACACAAATTATCGAAAAATGTATCAAGATAAGTATAAGTCAACAAAAGCGACCGTGCTAGAACCACGGGACTCGAGGGGTGCCTCATACCTTCCCCTCGGTCAACAGAATTCCTTACCCGAATTTCTAGTTCGCAAACCAAATAAAGAGTCATTTCCTTTTGATTAGGGATTAAACAAAAAGGTGACTTGGAACACCATAACTCAATTCCAAGTGGCGACTCTGAAAACATAAAAAATAATCCCTAAATCAATACCGTCACTTAAATTGGAAAAACTTTTCCTCTGCCGTGCGCGAAAAGGGGTGTGAATGATTGTACGTGGTGAAAGAAATCAGGATATAAAACAAACAGTGACGAATTTCAATTCATATTTGTTGACATTTTTAAAAAAAATGAAGCTCCTGGTGATTTCTATACTGGTAAAGTGAACTTCTCATAGCTAAAATATACTCTTCACATTTCTTAACCAACAAAGAGAGATGGCAGATGCAGTTGTGAACTTTCTGGTGGAGAACTTGTTGAAGCTATTAAGTGAAAGGCTGATTAAAAGCGTAAATGACGAATTCAACAATTTGTTGGAAGAAGTTCAACGCCTGAAAGTGTTCCTTGACGATGTCCTTTAACTTAGCCTCGTCTGACATCTATGCCCTTTAACACAATTCATCAAATCCAAGTCTATAAACCATCTTCCTTTCTTGAACTTGTATTGAACTATATTCAAGAGCTAAGGGAAAGCATGTCATTGCCGATAAGTTAAATGGGAAAGCTAAGTAACCAACAATCTTAGCTTGAATGTAATGCAGAGAAAACCAGTGTGCTGTGTGTACGTTTCTAGATATCACATAAAGAACAGAACATCAACAAAAAAACATGTATCATACATGAACAGAGGAAAACAGATTCAAAGTGTGAAACCAGCAATTCTTATACTCCGTAGGCAATGCATAATAGATTGAACATCCTTATTCATTTCGAAAACAAAATAGATATTACAGTACATCAATTGTTACCATTTACGAAATACAAAAACACAATTGGCCGAGACATGTATTAAACATGTTTATTCCTAAAACATGAATTTAACAAATGATCAGAATATAAAAACAAAATATGAACTGCACGGTTCTCAATTCGGAAGATAGCATTAGATGATCCCTCAAAATAAGCTTCAATCCGCTGCATAAGTTAGATAAAAAGTACAAGTCATCATCTTGCTTTCATGGAGATAAGATTTAATAAAATTGAGGTTTTAAATAATGTGAAGAACTTTTCAGGGAGAATTAAAACTTACTGTGGTTGCTATGAATGTAGACCTTAAGGATATTATTTCCCATTTCCTCTTGTTCTTGTTCGATATTTCTGGCAGAATCCTCAGAAATAGTTCTGCAATCATGTAACTCAATTGATTCCAAAGTACCAATTTCCCCAAAATCTGTTGGACTTTCTTGTAGGAACTCGCAATTCTTCAGAATAAGGCGTTTTAGATTAGGGAAGTTATCACTGCTAGCTTCCCAACGCTCAAGATTTGGGTAGCTCAGTAACAACAACTTCAAGCTTTTGAATATGTCTTTGTCAGTCAATCTCCATATATCATCTTCGGCTTGACAATATTTAAGTTTGAGCTCTTCAAGATGTGGCAACATGATGAAAGTTGATGATATATCTTCCCAAATAAACTTATGACACCAAGTTAAAGACACTCTTCTAAGTGATTTTGGAAAAACAAATATCTTAATGGGGTCTTCCATATAACCATTACAGTAAACCTTGAATGTCTCAAGTTTTGTCAAGCTGGACATATCCAAGAGACGATACGGAATATAGTGTACTCTCATAGTTAAACGAATGATCAATCTCTTTAGATTGGGAGTGCTAGAAATGACTTCATTTGTACAACTAGAGTAAGAAATACCGTAAAGTTCCTCTAGATTTGGCATCCCTGTCACGAGATTGTTATCTATTCTAGGACTCGGTAAATAAGTGGCTCCCCCTGAACGTATATACCTCAAGTTCTTCAACATCCATATCTTCCTAGGTAAAGTCATACCTGAACGATTACCATCACAAATTAGAGTTTGCAAATTCAGAAGCTCTGAGATTGATTCAGGAATAATATTGTTAAAACATTGAATTTGGAGATATCTCAAATGAAATAACTTTGTAATCGCAAGTGGAGCTGAACCAGCCAGGGATGATGACCAATACCCTGAGATGGTTGAAACAAGAGAAAAATCCATGTATTATAGGATCTTGACCGTAGATGGGCAATATAGAGAGAAGCTTAATACGGGGTTCAAAAGGTAGACCCAAGTAATCAAACCAGTACATAGATCTGGCTACAGGGGGGAAGAGCTTATGACCATCCTTAATAGGCTTTTGAATACTGAAGCGACGAAAATTAGGCTTTATTGCTGATGGAAATGGAGTTCTCACAACATGCATAAACTTTGTCATTTCAGCTTCTATCAAACAGAACTCACGCAGCAGATCATGTATTCCGCATGCTTTTACCTCACCATTGTATCTCTTTTTTCTAGCCATTATCAAGTTCCTGCTGATAAGATCCTCCAAATAATTCTTAGCCACTTCTTCCAAGCTTTTACGACTTCCAGAAGACATCCTTATGAAACCTTCTGCAATCCATAATTGGATCAATCTCCAAGTTTCAACTTGAAAATCCTCTGGGAAATCACCCATAGAAAGAAAGCACGGTTTGAGTCGATTAGGCAAGTGATGGTAACTCAAACCGAGCACTCCTAAGCATTTATTTGGATGACTAGCAATGATTTCACTTAAGGTTTTGGCAACATACTCCCAACTTTCTAATGTCTTGGCATCCGTTTTAGAGAGATGCCCTGCAATCACTGAAATTATTAGGGGAAGTCCTTGACATTTTTCTGCTATTTTTTTTCCAATTTCTTCCAACTCGGGAGGATGATCGTGTTCTAGTCCAAACACCTTATCACGGAGCAACTTCCAACTATTATCTAAATCCAAGAGGTTCATCTTATGAGGGCTACTAGTATTTGCATATATTGCTACATCAGTTTCCCTAGTAGTCAATAAGACTCGACTCCCATTGTTGCGATTAGGAAATATTTGTGATATGCTATCCCAAACATCCCTACTCCAAATATCATCATCAACAACAAGGTATCTAGGACCCTTTAGACTCTTTTGCACCAGATCAGCTAACTCACTGTCATTCATATTAACATAATCTTTTGTGTTCACATTAACTCTTTGCTTTGAAATGCAATGTAAAGCTTCTAACAATACATTTCTATATCGAAATTCTTGAGATATTGTAACCCAAACAAAAATGTCAAAGTGATACCTGATTGAAAGATGATCATAAGCTTTTTTAGCTAGTGTTGTTTTGACAATGCCACCCATACCTGATATGGTGACAATGTCTAGATATGACGTTGGTCCTCTCAATCTTTTATCTATTATCTCCAAGTCACCATCAAGTCCCTGCACGATATCATCTTTCAACTGATCTGACAGCATTGGATCACTCATAGAAGAAGCGCCAATCAAGGAATCCGCGGTTAATTCAAGAATTTGATCAGCATCATGAGAAAGAATCTCCATCACTTGTTTCTTTGTCGTATCCATTTTTTCAACAACTGGTAGCATATCCTGGTGTTGTAAAATTCCAAATGTCCAGCTGTCGCCTGTGATGATTTCAGAAATCTTCATTTCAACAACATCCTCTGCCTCATTAACAACAACTCTAATATCTTCCTCAAAAGATTTGATTTTCTCATTGCTAGTGTTTTCAAGAACATCTTGAAAATATTCAGCTGTAGCACGAAGAGAATCGAGCATTTCAGTACTGTGATCATGAAAGAGTTCTGAAATATTTGATTGATTTGATTGATCAAGAGTTTGAAGAAGAGAAATTACAGCAGTATAATCTTCCATCAAGTCAATATTGAGAGGAATTGAAACAAAAATAATTTTTGAACAAGTAGAGAGGATATAATTCAAGAATCATTTGTATTTATAAAAATCTTGTTGTATTTAATAAATTATTTTGAGTCATTGTTTATTTAAAATGATTAGTGGGTAGGTATAATTATGACGGCCACTTGTTAATTTAAAAAACACCAATTATTGTTTATTTGTTCTCATTCGATAAAACAACCATCTTTACAGTGTTCTAAAAGTTCTTTTCTTGACTCACCTACTACGGGCTTAATCGCCTAGAGTGGCAAACGAGCCAGTCGAATTGAATATGAGTCGATCAAAAAATGAGTTAAATAAAAATAGATAAGTTACTCGACTCGACTCACATTTTAAATGGGTAAAGCGAGTTACCCAATGGATGATATGTAACATTTTAAGTGCGTGAATGGTCAGTCTCTTTAAATTGGGGATGCTAGAAAAGACTTCATTTGTACAACTAGAGTAACAAAGATTGTTATCTATTCTAGGACTTGGTAAATAACTGGGTGCCGTTAAACGTATATACCTCAAGTTCTTCATCATCCATATCTTCCGAGTTAAAATTATATCCAATGATTTAACATCACAAATTAGAGGCAAATTCAGAAGCTCTGAGATTGATTCAGGAATATTAAAATCGAACTTGGAGATATCTCAAATGAAATAACTTTGTAATCACAAGTGGAAATGAGCCAATAATTACTAACGACAATTAGGGGTGTTCACGGTTTGGATAAATATCGATCCAAACCGAAAAATTGAACCAAACCGATAAAATAAAACCAATTTTATTTGGGTTTGGTTTGGTTTGATTTGGTTTGGTTTTAGAATTTTGAAAACCGATAGTATTTGGTTTGGTTATGGTTTTATTCAAAAAACCGAAGAAATAACGGAACCAAACCGATTAATTATATACAAATATTTGTTCAATTTCATAGAAGTTGAAGTGTCTACTTCTGCACATTCATAGTTGGAGGGCATAATTGTTCGCTGAAACCAAGTTAAGGATCTTGTTTATGTACTATGTCTTATATATATAATAACACAAATCTCGTTAGCTTAGAGGCTAATTACACAAATCTCATTAGCTCTATTATAGTTTTTTCCATATTTTGATACCTAGATACATATATTCAAGGTATCCAAATAAATATATCTCAGATATATCTTAAATAAATACATCTAATTATATGTATCTAAATATGAAATGTAATTGAAAATTATCAATTTAGGAGCAAATCAAACAAAAAAGTGTTTGCATGATAGACAACTAAATGATTGTATATATTAATGTAATTATATAGTGATATAAATTAGCATGATCATATACATTTGTTGTAGAATCATGTGAATAAATATTGTGATAGAATAGCTGATTTGGAGGGATAGCAAGGCAAATTTAGAGGGATTCAATGACAGATTTGTATAGATAGAATAGCTGATCTTTAGGGATAGGAATGGCGGATCTTTAGGGATGTGTAATCTTTATTTTCTCTATATAATGGAAAGACTCTCACTTTGAGAGGCATTCAGCTGAAAATTGACATGGTATTAGAGCCTTCTCTTGGCTGTCTTGTTTCATAGAGTCATCTGTGGTTCCTTTTAATTTTTTTTGAAAATCTTGGTTTTTGGCTACCTCCTGGGAATTTTGTTCTTGGTCATTCTAGTTGCTTTCTTGAGTCTTTGTAGTTTTATAGCTATTCAAAAGCATGAATTCACATCACTTTGAATCCTTCAGTGTTCGTTTCACCGGTAAAAATTATTCTTCTTGGGAGTTTCAATTTCAATTGTTTGTCACCGGCAAAGAACTATGGGGCCATATAGATGGAAGCGATCCTGCTCCTACTGATGCAATAAAGCTAGGTGAATGGAAGATTAAAGATGCTCGGGTGATGACATAGATTCTAGGGTCAATTGACCCTCTTATTGTTCTTAATCTCAGGCCGTACAAGACAGCTAAGGCCATGTGGGATTACTTACAAAAGGTTTACAACCAAGATAATAATGCAAGACGCTTTCAGTTGGAGTATGAAATTGCTAATTACTCTCAAGGAGGTCTTTCTGTTCAGGATTATTTTTCTGGATTTCAAAACTTATGGGCTGAATTTACAGATATTGTCTATGCTAAAATACCTACTGAATCCCTATCAGTGATTCATGCAGTTCATGAGCAAAGCAAGCGAGACCAATTTTTGATGAAATTACGCTCCGACTTTGAGAGTGTTCACTCTAACTTGATGAATCGTGACCCATCTCCCTCTTTGGATGTTTGCTTTAGGGAATTACTTCATGAAGAGCAACGTCTTGTCACACAAAATGCTTTTAAGAAAGAAAATGATGTCACTGTTGCATTTGCTGCTCAAGGTAAAGGAAAGGGCAGGGATATGAGTAGAACTCAATGCTACAGTTGCAAGGAATATGGTCATATTGCTAGCAATTGTAGCAAGAAGTTCTGTAATTATTGTAAACAACAAGGACACATTATCAAAGAGTGTCCCACGCGCCCTCAAAATCGTAGGATCAATGCTTTTCAAGCTAGGATAAATGGTTCCACTGATGATAACTCATCTTCAGGACAAGTTCTTACTCCTGAAATGGTACAACAAATGATCGTGTCAGCCTTTTCAGCATTGGGATTACAAGGTAATGATGTTACATCTAATTTTTGGATTGTTGATTCAGGCGCTTCCAATCATATGACCAACTCAACGAGCATCCTAAAAAATGTTCGTAAGTATCAAGGTCCATCACAAATACAGATTGCCAATGGTAGTAATTTACCCATTACCAAGGTTGGGGACATTACTCCAACTTTCAAGAATGTTTTTGTTTCACCAAAGCTCTCAACTAGTCTTATTTCAGTTGGACAATTGGTAGATAACAATTGTGATGTGAATTTTTCTCGTAATGGTTGTCTTGTGCAGGATCAGGTGTCGGGGACGATAATCGCGAAGGGGCCTAAAGTTGGACGATTGTTTCCTATACATTTTTCCATTCCTCCTGTTCTATCTTTTGCTTGTACTTCTACTGCTAGTAAAACTGAGGTTTGGCATAAGCGTCTAGGACATCCAAATTCTGTTGTGTTGTCTCATTTATCAAATTCTGGTTTATTGGGAAATAAAAATAAATTTTCAGTTGCTTCCATTGATTGTTCTACTTGTAAATTAGGCAAAAGTAAAACTCTTCCTTTTCCTAATTTTGGTAGTCGTGCTACAAAGTGTTTTGATGTCATTCATAGTGATGTTTGGGGCATTTCACCAATTATTTCTCATGCTCATTTCAAATACTTTGTGACATTCATAGATGATTATAGTCGGTTTACATGGGTGTATTTTCTTCGATCCAAATCTGAGGTATTTTCCATGTTCAAGACATTTTTGGCTTACATTGAGACTCAATTTTCTACATGCATCAAATTATTAAGATCTGATTCTGGTGGAGAATATATGTCTTATGAATTCAAAAAATTCTTGCTTGACAAAGGGATTGTCTCACAACACTCTTGCCCATATACACCACAACAAAATGGAGTTGCTGAACGAAAAAATCGGCATCTTTTAGATGTCACTCGTACTTTATTGATTGAGTCATCTGTACCATCTAAATATTGGGTGGAAGCTTTGTCTACTGCTGTCTATTTAATTAATAGATTGCCATCTAAAGTGCTAAATCTTGAGTCTCCATATTTTCGTCTTTATCACCAAAATCCTAACTATAGTGATTTTCATACATTTGGTTGTGTTTGTTTTGTGCATTTGCCTCCTTCGCAACGCAATAAACTTTCTGTACAATCTACTAAATGTGCTTTTATGGGTTATAGTACTTCACAAAAAGGTTTTATTTGTTATGATCCATGTTCTCACAAATTTCGTATTTCTAGAAATGTTGTTTTCTTTGAGAATCAGTATTTCTTTCCTACGATTGTAGATTCATCTTCTGTTTCTCCTCTTCTTCCTACTTTTGAGGATTTATCATCTTCTTTTAAGAGGTTCAAACCTGGATTTGTGTATGAACGACGTCGGCCAACTTTACCCTATCCCGACACTGATCCGCCGCCTGAAACTGCACCACAACTAGAATCTGAGAATTCTTCAAGATCTGGTCCTCTTGAGCCTACTCGGCGATCTACAAGAGTATCTCGTACTCCCAATTGGTATGGCTTTTCCTCTACTTTATCCAACATATCTGTTCCATCTTGTTACTCACAAGCTTCCAAGCATGAATGTTGGCAGAAAGCAATGGAGGAAGAACTTTTGGCTCTTAAAGAAAATGACACATGGGACATTGTTTCATGTCCTTCAAATGTCCGCCCTATTGGATGTAAGTGGGTTTATTCAATCAAACTTCATTCTGATGGAACTCTTGATCGGTACAAAGCTCGATTGGTTGTTCTTGGTAACAGACAAGAGTATGGGGTGGACTATGAGGAGACTTTTGCACCCGTAGCCAAAATGACTACGGTACGAACTATTATTGCCATTGCTGCTTCACAAAACTGGTCTCTTTATCAAATGGATGTCAAAAATGCTTTTCTCCATGGTGATCTTAAAGAAGATATTTATATGAAACCTCCACCTGGTTTGTTCTCATCGCCTACATCAGATGTATGCAAGTTGAAGCGGTCTTTGTATGGATTAAAACAAGCTCCAAGAGCTTGGTTTGATAAGTTCCGGTCTACTTTGCTACAATTTTCTTTTGAGCAGAGCAAATATGACTCATCTTTGTTTCTTCGGAAAACATCTACAGGTTGTGTTCTTCTTTTGGTGTATGTAGATGACATTATTATCACAGGAACTGATTCTTCACTAATCACTTGCCTCCAACAGCAGCTTAAAGATTCTTTTCATATGAAAGATCTTGGTACTCTTACTTATTTTTTGGGTTTGGAAGTTCATAATGTTGCTTCAGGTGTATTTCTAAACCAACACAAATATACTCAGGATCTGATTTCTTTGGCTGGTCTTCAAGTTTCCTCCTCCGTAGATACTCCACTGGAAATGAATGTCAAGTATCGTCGTGAGGAAGGCAATCTTCTTCCTGATCCAACTATATTTCGACAATTAGTTGGGAGTCTAAATTACCTTACTATTACTCGGCCTGATATCTCTTTTGCAGTTCAACAAGTTAGTCAATTTATGCAAGCTCCCCGTCATCTCCACTTGGTGGCTGTTCGTCGCATCATTCGGTACCTTCTAGGAACATCTACTCGTGGATTGTTCTTTCCAAGTGGTTCTCCTATTCGTCTTAATGCTTTTAGTGATTCTGATTGGGCGGGATGTCCTGATACTCGTCGTTCAGTCTCTGGTTGGTGCATGTTTCTTGGAGAGTCATTGATATCTTGGAAGAGTAAAAAGCAAGATCGTGTGTCAAAATCTTCAACAGAGGCTGAATATCGATCCATGTCTACTGCTTGCTCCGAGGTTGTATGGCTTCGTGGATTACTTGCTGAGATTGGATTTCCCCAATCTCATCCTACTCCTCTCCACGCTGACAATACAAGTGCTATTCAGATTGCTACTAATCCAGTTTTTCATGAGAGGACCAAACACATCGAAGTGGATTGTCATTATATACGAGAAGCTGTAGATAAAGGTGTCATTACTCTTCCACATGTGTCCAGTGATCTTCAAATAGCTGATGCGTTTACAAAATCCATGGCACGGCAACGCCATCAGTTTCTAGTAGGCAAATTGATGCTTCTTGATCCACCAACATCAATTTGAGTGGGGATGTTAGCATGATAGACAACTAAATGATTGTATATATTAATGTAATTATATAGTGATATAAATTAGCATGATCATATACATTTGTTGTAGAATCATGTGAATAAATATTGTGATAGAATAGCTGATTTGGAGGGATAGCAAGGCAGATTTAGAGGGATTCAATGGCAGATTTGTATAGATAGAATAGCTGATCTTTAGGGATAGGAATGGCGGATCTTTAGGGATGTGTAATCTTTATTTTCTCTATATAATGGAAAGACTCTCACTTTGAGAGGCATTCAGCTGAAAATTGACAAAAAGTACTCCTGCTGCCACTATTTTAATATATAGCGAGGACTAAGACTTCGACAAAGACTAGGTCAACTTTATATATATATATAAAGTTATTACAAACGTCATATCTTCACCAACTACAATAAACTCATATTTCAACCCAATCACATGTTACTCCTTAAATATGGAATAAGGCACAAATTCTCTCACGCGCTTCACTTATGTGGAGTCATGAAATAACGTGTCATATGAGAAAAGGTGTATGAAATTACAAAAAAAAAAAAATGAATTCAAGGAGTAATAAAACCTTAATTTAATTAAGATGCGTCTCTAAAATTTCGATCATGGTTTAGAGAGTACTTACGCCTTATCCCTTAAAATATCTACTTGGAATCCATTATTTTGGCTATGCGTCCAATGTCACTATTTGGAGGCGGCATTTTTGAGGCTGAGTAGAAAAGGGAAGGACATGTGTATTTTTTTATTTTTGGTTTTTCACACGATCTACGATTTTCATATTAAAATTCGATTAAATTTTAATTTATACCAAAAATTATATGTTGAGGGATAAAATATTTCCTACCAAAGGTGACTCTCTATTTAGAGGGACTCGAATTCGAGACTATTGATTAAGAATGAAGGATTAGTTACCACTCCACCACAATCCTTATTGGCGAAAAGATAGGACATGTGTTTGCGGTTGTGTGTAGACATTTACGAGTATGAATCAAAAGGAAGACTTATCGCTATTAAAAAAAAAAACAAAGACTTAAAAAAAAAAAATACATACACATGACTCTTAACTTGACGTTAGCTGATAATTATGACTTTTAATTTAGGGTGTGCACAAGTAGGCACTTAAACTTGTATAAAATTGAACAATATAGACATTTTCATTCTACATGGCACCATACATGGCAATTTTGTGTCCTATGTGGCATCCTGCATGTATTATGTCATGTAGGACACATGTGTCTACTTGTTCAATTTTATAAAAGTTTAAGTGTCTACTTGTGCACACTCAAAGTTGGAGGTCATAGTTGTCCGCTGAAGGTAAGTTAAATGTCATGTTTATGTATTATGCCTAAAAAACTAGGTCAACTTTAAGCATTTGGACGTATAGTTTTATCTCATGATTTAAAAAACATTATTTGAATAAATAATTTTATCTTGCGATTTCAAATCATGAGCTGAAATTCCAATTTTCTTTAAAAAATTATTTTGAGAATTTCATATCATGATTTCATATTTTTTAAAAACAAATATTAATCCACAAATTTATATTTTATAAAAGAAAATTCCACCATTTTATATCTTTCTTTTTTTTCAAGAATACCAAAGAAGTGATGAAATATTCAAGGAATATAAACATGATGATATAGTTACTAATAATATTGATCATGTTCAATTTTATTAAAAAAAGCAGTACATTACAACTCAAATTCAATTTTATTTTTAGAATAACTTTGTGATAGTGTATAAAAATCCAAATTACATATTTAAATAAAACTTCAACTTTATCTCATATAATTTTACATCATGATTTTAAATTCAATTCTTATTTTCACTATTTTTTATTATATAGCGAGGACTAAGACTTCATCAACTTTTATATTTTAATATTCAAGAACCATCCATTTAATAACTCCAACTTTTTTTTGGTTTCCCATTGACAGTTTGTTAACTACCATAAAAACAACTTTTATATATATATATATATATTAAAAAAATATTCCTTGAATGGTAGGGTTCACTATTTTGAAGTTTGATTTTGATATTTTGCGGTATGATAAATTGTTAATCATAACAAATTAAATTTCGACTAATATATACTCATATAATAGAGTACTATGACTTCGACAATTTAAAAAGTGTCTCAATTGAATCATAGTAGCACATTACACATGTAGAAATGTATATTCAAAAGAAAGTAGAAATAAATTATGTTATTTAATTTGGATTAATAATACATAACTAAGTCAATGCTAGTTGGATGCGTGAAAACAGATCTGTGTCGACTTAGCTCCTTGTTCCCTTAATGGCTCGGACTCGCTACTTTAGGATTGAAGGTGAAAGATGCTTAGCATGCGAGAACCTTCCTCTGGTTTATTAATGTTTTCTTTCTTTTGATATAGACAATTTTTATACTAAATTAAGAAAACGCCATTTATTGTTTATTTGTCACGGTTCACTAGCCACCATTTATGATCATTATCATTAACCACCACTACGTAACAACCAATAATTACTATCGACAATCATCTCCATCAGTCACCAAGTACTATATATTAATACTAATTACTGGCATCATTCACCACTACCTATTAGATATAAGCCTATAACTATAATCAGCCACCACCTGTTACCGCTATTAGGCATCAACCACTACTGTCAACCACCTTTACTAACTAGCTACTACCCATAATTACTTAATTCATTCAAAATACTCCCATCTAGCCTATAGCTTTGTTGCTCGGACTCTGCAAAATACTTCCATCTAGCCTACGAGTAGGAAGGGGAGGCAATTTTGTGGGGATGTCGGTGTGTAGATGCCTCAACCGTAACATGTTCCATATGTTTGCTTTTATGTTAAGAGTGGTCTCCAATGTACTTGTTGGATCTTGTATTGTAGGAAGCATGAGATCAGGTGTTAGACATACTTCTTGAAAAATACTTTCGATAAGTTACTTTTTTCGCTTCTAGTTACCATCTTAGCTTGTAAAAAATATTTATTATTACTGTTTTAAAGTAATTATTTTTCACCAAAAGTTCCCCTAAATACCTTCAAATATATATTTAGTTGAATTATTATGTAAACATTTTTGACATATTAGAAGCTTGGATCAAACATCGATTTGTTGTGAAAAAAAGGAGGAAGATGACTTTAATATCTTATGTCGAAAAAATAAGTGGCTTCCGAGGAATGGAACTAAAAGTCTATACCTGCCTCTCTTTGTTTATCTCAAGTTGTGTTTTTTTCCCTAAATGACTTTATCTACGTCTTCTCAGAGTTTCTTACTAGCTAAGTTTTCTCTAATGACTTTTTGGTTTTCTGAAAGCAATCACCAAACGTCAATTAAGTGAAAAATAGTATTCATTTCAAGAAGTAAATTTCATGGAAACCCTCATAATCTTTTGAGTTAAAATAAGATTAACATTCATTTCATGACAGACAATCTCTGATATAATGATCTTACAGCAAAAAATGAGCCTAGAATAATAACCATTAAATAGAGAATAATCTTACAGCAAATTGGCACTTAAATTATCCAAATGTTTAACAAGAAAACACACGCATCCTATGTGACATAATACACATAGGATTTCATATAGAACGCAGAACTACCACGTAGGATGTCACAATTGTTTAACTTTTGAATAGTTTAAATATGTACTTGTGCACACCCGAAATTGGAGGACATATATGCCAGTTGAGGCCAAGTTGAAATGCACGTTTATGTATTATGCATTCTTTATTAAAATGCACAATGATAAGAATCTTCTCAAAAACTACTGTATTGAAATCAAAATTTCAATAGGAACCTTCAACTCATCTACACTGGACTATGATCATACAACAGAATGGCCATGACCCAACTAAATGGTCTACTATACAAACCACCAAATATAACAGCCTTTAGTAACTAGAAAGAATCTAATAAGAAAAACCATTCATTCGAAGATACTAATTAGTTAGTCTAACAGCCAATTTACATGTAAATACTTGAGCTTACTGTAGGAAGCATTTCATATTTGACACATCCTAATCCCAAATCTCAGACAGATGTATTTCACTTTCTGCCTTCTCTTTACTGTTTCCTGGTGTGACGGCATAATCCCAGACGTCCAGAGAGGATTTGACAACAGATTTCTGGTATTGAACCCCCAACAGAAAT
The DNA here is from genome assembly GCF_019186545.1 of Solanum stenotomum. Lineage (NCBI taxonomy): Eukaryota > Viridiplantae > Streptophyta > Magnoliopsida > Solanales > Solanaceae > Solanum > Solanum stenotomum. Next base: position 72,312,822 of record NC_064283.1, on the reverse strand, counting down.
ACAGATAAGTATTGACATCATGACATCATCAATTGACTGAAGTGCTTGACTTGCATAAAAATGGACATCGACATCAGGGTCCTCAGCTAGCTCTACTAAACTAGAGCGAATCGTTTTCTCTGCTACCTGTGTAACATCCGGCAATATGAAATAATTGAAGAGGCTTAGAATTGGAAACTTTCATTTTTTGGAAAGAATTTAAAGTTTTGGAAATTTTGGCTAAGTATGGAAAATGTGAAATTTTGGCCAACTTTGAACAGCCATAAATTCTATCTCAGGATGAGTTAGGTGGAATTCCAGTTATGGTTGCAAAGTTCGCGGAACGACCTTTCCAACGCCACCGAGTTTGCTCGATTCCGAGTTCGTATGAGGGAGTTATGACCTTTGAAAGTTGGGCAGTTGACAAGGAAATCCGTCCGGGAATCATTAAGGGCATTTTAGTCTTTTCCCTAGCCAATTCTTTTGAGCTCATATTGTTGTATTAGGATGATCTTTGGATCATTTTT
>NC_064283.1:72259538-72308196 GCF_019186545.1 Solanum stenotomum | reverse complement strand
CCACCTGTCCTTTGCTGCCGTAATAACCACTGGCAGCAACTTAGAACATGTTATCTCAGAACCCATCACAGGTGCAAGTAAAGAAATTGCCCTAAGTATTGTCATCCGGTATAAATAATGTGAATTATTAATCACATCCAAGACCTGCAAAGAGATGACATGTTTAAACCCCTAGAAACAGGAACAAGCTTGATATCAGACATGGTCAAACCAAAAGAATGAATAACGCAGAATGTTAATCATATCCAGGAACTGCAAACAAAAGACCATGTCTTGACCAATGAGAAACAAATAACATACATGATCAAACCAAGTCTCTGAAACTAAGGTTGGCCATGATGAATTATTACAACAGTCTCAAGTACCCACAAAATCCAGTATTAACCCTTCAACCTGACAATTTTCATTTTTCTTCTTTTGCCTATTACTTTTGGGAGGGGGTGTCATAGTGGATACACAGTTGAGGAAGGAATTGGAATGGTTATCTAAACAGGGATACTTCAAAAATGACTATCAAAAGAGAAATCAACTCACCCCTCCCTACCATTCTGCCTAAGATCCATGCATCAACAGCAAAGAAATTCTCACGAGAGTTATTTGGAAATAATGCAAGATAACCAGCACTTCAGCTTTGAAATATCATCAAACAAACCTGAGGAATTATATGCTGCATTGCCCACTCTGGACCAAATTCATCCGCGAGGCGCTTTAAGTTATTAGCTGCAGCATCTCTGATTGAATAAACCTGAACCACATATGCAAATCAGTAAGAGAGAACCGAGTGCTTGATGCAAGCAATTCTCTTTGACAGGTATCAACAATGGCAGAGAAGAGAAGAAGTCACAAAGGCTTCATTTCTTTGCATTTAATGGAGATCTTAATCATTCAAATCTCAGTCATTAAGTTTGTTTTTAATATTTGAATTCTAATCATTAAGAGCGTTTCTTTAACAACCACTTAATGAGTCTGGATAGATCTCAATGATAAAATTTGTAACAAAGTCTTAATATCATTAAGGTTTTTATTCAAAAATTTCTACAAGATGACAATCACCAATTCCGTCCATTCACTTCTATTGTTGTCGCCCACCATTATCAATGGTCGTCATTGCCACCCACCATTATCAACTACCACCACCCACTACCCACACCCTCAGACAACTACCATTGTTGTCAGTCACTACAATCAGTTGTCACCACCTTACAATCATCACCACCAATCACTACCAACAATTACCACTCATAAGCCACACTATATATATCGCCGACCACCATCATCATTTACCACCACCATTAATATCTTTATCATCCACCATCAACCACTCCTGTCAACCACCATCATCACTAGCTACTACGCAAAATACCACCATTAGCCAACACAATCCCCAATCAACACCCCAAAACACCATCGCAAGCCATCACTATCAACAACCATCATATAATTTTTAAAATATTAGATTGATTTAGTATTTTATTAAATTTATATTTATAATTTTTAAATAAAGACAATTAATATATTCAGATGCTTTAAAAAAATAAATACTCCTAATTATTTAGTATTCATATATTAATTCAACATTTTTATATTTACATGTGTATTCATATTGAAACATCTAAATCTTAATGTACATCTTAATATTCAGATTTAGACAGTCTTATTAGTCTTAGTAAAAGAAAATGAGGCCTAAGACAGAAATTACAGGTAGTTTGATCCAAAAGAAGAAATGCCTCCTCCTTGCCACTGACAATGAAAGAGAAAGTCAAAGAGATGCACTCACTTTACAAAAGCAAAGTATCTATGCTTCTCATTTTCTAGATTACATATCTAATGCTTGTGTTATAAATCAAAACGAAAGGTTCCATATCTAGTCACTAGCTTATCACATACCAACCTCATCCTGTAACCACTGCATGCAAAAGGTGCCAAGCTTATCATCGAAAAATCCTACACCCAACTGGCCAGCAGAGGTATGTATTCTATTATAGCCAGACGAACTCGCCAATGCCTATCCTCTGCCAGCTCAACAATAGCTGCAAAAGAATTGCAAAGAACCAATAGATAGAATGAATAAGCATAAAGAGAACCACGATTAATGAAGTTAGCCTTACTTCAAAAAAAACATTAAGAAAACCATGATATGTCATGCAAGTAGAAGTAGAAGTAGAATGGTAGAAAGCGCATAATTTGGCTAATATTGACTTCTCAGATTGTTTAAGATACAAAGGCTAGCAAGGCTTAATAGATAGAAACTCTGCTAGTGAGAATATCATATTGTAGCCTGAAAATTCACACTGGTACTAAAGTCTGTACATACTTAGATTGTAAGAAAATTAAAGAATTAAGAAAATAAGCATGGCAAAGAAATCAATATTCTCGATCAAGAAGAGACTCCAGGAGAAGTCTATTCTCACATAGGAGAACGATGAAAATTATAAAGTTGAGCACCATTTACTCGTGGAAATGGGTAAATATGGGTCAACTGTTTTTCATTAAAAAAAATTTAAATCTTTTTTTTTTTAAAATTACCACCTCCCCCCCCTCCTCCACACCCCATCCCAAAAAAAATTAACAAAATTTTAAATTTTTTCATTAAAATTTTTAAATTTTTTTTTTAAAAAAATTGCCACTCCACACCCTACCCCCTACCAGCCCCACCCCCTCCACTCATCATCCAAAAAAAATTAACAAAATTTTAAATTTTTTTAAAAAAGAAAATTTTAAAAAATTTACCAACTCACCCCCTACCAGCACCCCCACCCCCCACCCCTTATCCAAAAAAAAAATGTAAAAAAAGGTTTCATTTTTTTTTATAGATTTTTTGTTTAAAGAAAAAGACTTTCGTACTACGCCACCCTTTACACTTTTTTTTTTGTGTGTGTGAATGCATATCTTTTATCCATTTAACTACCACTTTTAAATGGGTAATAGGGATATTATTCGTTTTTACCCATTTTTAAATGAGTTGGATACCCAATCCAGTTAAAATGGGTAAATATGAGCAGATACCCATATTAATTACCCATTCTGCCATCCCTATTATTCATGCCTAATGCTCAACGCTCGGGTGATTGGTAACTTGATGAAACATTTCTGATATCATAATTTAAGGTTCTTCATTTGGAAGATAGTGTGGTGTTTGAATTTTTAATTCCAGAATGCAACATCACCCATTAATTTATTTCTATCACCAACTTAGTGTTTATCAATGCCAGTTGTGTGTGAGATGTGTTGTGTTGTCTCCGTCTATTTTAATTTGATTAAAGTTTTCTTCTTTTAAATTTTTTATCATTCCTAATAGCTCTCAGCCTTTTCGTTCCCTTGGTGATTTGGATTCACTATCTTAAAAATGAATGCAAGGAATGTTTACAATCATCATCCTTACATAATTACCATAATATATTTACAATTACTGACATCATTCACCACTACTATTAGCTATAATCCGACAGAAACTACTACTGCCGACCACCATTACATACTGTTACTACCAAGTACCATCCATGAGAAATGTTATCGATATCAATCACATAAAGCACCGTCCATCAACGAAAAACATGTACTATTATACATGAACATCCTTATTTATTTCAAACTATTACATAAAACAAAATAGATGTTACAGTACATCAATAGTTACCGTCTACAAAATCAAATAAAAAAACACAATTGGCCGAGACATGTATTAAACATGCTTATTCCTAAAACATGAAATTAACAAACGATCAGAATATAAAAACAAAAATATGAACTACAAGGTTCTGAATTCGGAAGATAGCATTAGATGATCCCTCAAAATAAGCTTCAATTCCCTGCATATGCAAGATAAAAAGTACAAGTCATCATCTTAATTTCAAAGAAGTATGATTTAATAAAAATGAGGTTTTAAATAATGTGAAGAATCGAAGAACTTTTCAGAGAGAATTATAACTTACTGTGGCTGTTATGGATGTAGACCTTAAGGATATTATATCCCATGTCCTCTCGTTCTTGTTCGATATTTCTGACAGAAGCCTCAGCAGTAGTGGTGCAATCATGTAACTCAATCGATTCCAAAGTACAAATTTCCACGAAATCTGTTGGAATTTCTTGCAGGTCCTTGCATTTCTTCAGAACAAGGCGTTTTAGATTAGAGAAGTTATCGCTGCTTGCTACCCAACCCTTAAGATTTAGCTCGCTCAGTAACAACAACTTCAAGCTTCTGAATATGTCTTTGTCAGTCAATCTCCATACATCATCTTTGGCTCGACAACATTTAAGTTTGAGCTCTTCAAGATGTGGCAACATGATAAAAGTTGATGATATCTCTTCCCAAATAAACCTATTACACCTAGTTAAAGACACTCTTCTAAGTGATTTTGGAAAAACAAATATCTTGATGGGGTCTTCCAAATAACCTTCCCAGTAAAGCTTGAATGTCTCAAGTTTTGTCAAGCTGGACATATCCAAGGGACGATCCGGAAAATTGTTTAGTATGCTCCAATGTACACGAATGATCAATCTCTTTAGATTGGGAGTGCTAGAAATGACTTCATTTGTACAACTAGAGTAACAAATACCGTAAAGTTCCTCTAGATTTGGCATCCCTGTCACAAGATTGTTATCTATTCTAGGACTCGGTAAATAAGTGGCTCCCCCTAAACGTATATACCTCAAGTTCTTCAACATCCATATCTTCCTAGGTAAAGTTATCTCTAAAGGATAACCATCACAAATTAGAGTTTGCAAATTCAGAAGCTCTGAGATTGATTCAGGAATATTGTTGTCAAAACATCGAAATTCAAGATATCTCAAATGAAATAACTTTGTAATCACAAGTGGAAATGTGCTGAACAAGGAAGGAAAGATGGCCAATACCCTGAGATGGTTGAAACAAGAGAAAAATCCATGTATTATAGGATCATGACGGTAGATGGGTAATATAGGGAGAAGCTTAATACGGGGTTTATAAGGTAGATCCAAGTAAGTAAAGCAGTAGATAGATCTGGCTACAGGGGGTAAGAGCTTATAAGCATCATCAATACGCTTTTGAATACTGAAGCGACGAAAATTAGGCTTTTGTGCTGGTGAAAATGGAGTTCTCACAACATGCATAAACTTTGTCATTTCAGCTTCTATCAAACAGAACTCACGCAACAGATCATGTATTCCGCATGCTTTTACCTCACCATTGAATCTTTTTTTTCTAGCCATTATCAAGTTCCTGCTGATAAGATCCTCCAAATAATGTTTAGCCACTTCGTCCAAGCTTTCATGACTTCCAGAAGACGTCCTTATGAAACCTTCTGCGATCCATAATTGGATCAATCTCCAAGTATCAACTTGAAAATCCTCTGGGAAATCACCCATAGAAAGAAAGCACGGTTTGAGTCGATTAGGCAAGTGATGGTAACTCAAACCGAGCACTCCTAAGCATTTATTTGGATGACTAGCAATGATTTCACTTAAGGTTTGGGCAACATACTTCCAACTTAATAATGTCTTGGGCACCGTCTTAGAGAGATGCCCTGCAATCACTGAAATTATTAAGGGAAGTCCTTGACATTTTTCTGCTATTTTTTTTCCAATTTCTTCCAACTCGGGAGGATGATCGTGTTCTAGTCCAAACACCTTATCACGGAGTAACTTCCAACTATTATCTAAATCCAAGAGGTTCATCTTATGAGGGCTACTAATATTTGCATATATTGCTACATCAGTTTCCCTAGTAGTCAATAAGACTCGACTCCCATTGTTGCGATTAGGAAATATTTGTGATATGCTATCCCAAGCATCCGTACTCCAAATATCATCAACAACAACAAGGTATCTAGGACCCTTTAGACTCTTCTGCACCAGATCAGCTAACTCACTGTCATTCATCTTAACATAATCTTTTGTATTCACATTAATAGTTTGCTTTGAAATGCAATGTAAAGCTTCTAACAATACATTTCTATATCGAAATTCTTGAGATATTGTAACCCAAACAAAAATGTCAAAGTGATGCCTGATTGGAAGATGATCATAAGCTTTTTTAGCAAGTGTTGTTTTGCCAATGCCACCCATACCTGATATGGTGACAATGTCTAGATACGACGTTGGTCCTCTCAATCTCTTATCTATTATCTCCAAGTCACCATCAAGTCCCTGCACGATATCATCTTTCAACTGATCTGACAGCATTGGATCACTCATTGAAGAAGCGCCAATCAAGGAATCCGCGGTTAATTCAAGAATTTGATCAGCATCATGAGAAAGAATCTCCATCACTTGATTCTTTGTCATATCCATTTTTTCAACAACTGGTAGCATATCATGGTGTTGTAAAATTCCAAATGTCCAGCTGTCGCCTTTGATGATTTCAGAAATCTTCATTTCAACAACATCCTCTGCCTCACTAACAACAACTCTAATATCTTCCTCAAAAGATTTGATTTTCTCATTGCTAGTGTTTTCAAGAACATCTTGAAAATATTCAGCTGTAGCACGAAGAGAATCGAGCATTTCAGTACTGTGATCATGAAAGAGTTCTAAAATATATGGTTGATCAAGAGTTTGAAGAAGAGAAATTACAACAGTATAAGCTGCCATCAAGTCAATATAGAGAGGAATTACAACAAAAATAATTTTTAGATGTAACTCAAGATATCAAATAATGTACTACTCTTGTGTATTTATAATAAAACTTTAATTAATTTCCAAACCATGTTAGTTGAGTCTGTAAAATCAGAAGAGTAGGTGTAATATTAATGATGGGCAGTTGGGTGACTGATATACAACCATACCGTTCCCTTAATGGCTCGGACTCGCTACTTTAGGATTGAAGGTGAAAGATGCTTAGAGAACCTTCCTCTGGTTTATTAATGTTTTCTTTCTTTTGATATAGACAATTTTTATACTAAATTAAGAAAACGACATTTATTGTTTATTTGTCACGGTTCACTAGCCACCATTTATGATCATTATCATTAACCACCACTACGTAACAACCGATAATTACTATCGACAATCATCTCCATCAGTCATCACTATATATTAATACTAATTACTAACATCATTCACCACCACCTATTAAATAAATTTAGTTACCAAAAAACATTTTTACTCTATGATTTTTTTAATTCCATGTTCATCAGAAATGTATATTCAAAAGAAAGTAGAAATAAAAATCCTTTTGTTAATCAATAACATTTAAAATACATTTTTATCAAAATAGAGTAGTCAAAGTTTCAACTTCTAAATATTTAGTTTATACGTGTGTGTGTTATTTACGTAACTATATACTTCGGTATGATATTCAGTACTTATGTAACTATATATTTATATGTAATTATATACTTGTATAAAGTTGAATAAATAGGACATCACTTATCATCAAGACCCCAAAGACAATCGAAGGATATTAGACATCATTTACCATTGGGACCCCGAAGACAACCGGAGGCCTCATTTACCATTCAAGTGTCCGAAGACAACCGGAGACATTATCTACATCATTTGCATAAGCCAGACGGCTACACTCTTACTTTATTCACTACTTTACCAATTACTTTAATCTACTTTACATACTTTAATGGCTTTACCTTAAACTTTACAGACATCATCCTCAAGTCTCTGAAAACAACCAGGGACGTTATATATCATTATATCTTCCAAGACAAACGGAGTTACCAATTGGCCATACGGCCTCATCATCATAAGCCAGGCGACTCTCAACATCAAGTCTCTGTAGACAATCAGAGACATCTTTATTACCAAGTCTCTGTAAACAATCAAAGATATCTTTATTTACCAAGTCTCTAAAGACAACTAGAGACAACATTTGGCCACAAGCCCATGGGCGGAGCTACAGTAGGCTTAGGGTGTCCAATTGGACACGCTTCATCGGAAAATTACATCGTATGTATAAGTAAAATGATCTTTTAAATGGCTAAATAACATATTTTGGACACCCTGAAAACAATAGAGTCTTGGCGCATTGGTTTCAGTTACCCAGCGAAAGTTTAATGGCCAACATTCACCCGGGTTCAATTCCCCTTGGCTGCACTTTTTAACACCTAATTTATTAATATAATATTATCAATTAAAATAATATTAAATTAGAGACCTACATTTTATTTTTTTTCTTTTCATTAAAATTTTTAATAAAATTTAAAAGTTATTATTTAATTTAAAGTTAATAAGTAAGTCCTATTTTTTTTAATTTTTTTGATAAAGCTATTAAAAGTGAAAAAGGCTCCATATAGAATTTCTTTTTAAAAGAAAACTCGTTCGATTCTACTATTTATTTTTCATGTCTCGTTGTTAGTCCTCAGAGATTCGTGAAATCTTTAAGCATAAAAGTGATTTCATTCTAACTGAATTTTCTCTTTTTTTTTCTTTGTTCGTTCACTTCCTTTTATATAAACATGAACGTCAAAGCTAATTATTATGTAGTTTGATTTTAATTTTTTTGGTATATTTTTAAATTAAAATAAATTATCTTTAATGTAACGTAGTTTGATTTACAAAATTTTAGTACACTTATGCGTTAAATTAATTTTATTTACCTATGCGATTCTTGGACACCCTTCGTAAAATTTCTGGCTTCGCCACTACACAAGTCTTTCATAAGTCACACGACTTCACCCATTCTCACACATACATATACATACATATATTACCATTCATTTATGCATTCTTACACTTTAATTTTATCTCTCACTTTAATGACAAATTTTAACACGAGTTTCAGGAAAAACAGTCTAAAGACACCAAAGACGCATCACAACGTAGAACTCTCTTAGCAGTGAACTGGGGCAATTTGTTGAGAAAGTTACGGTAAAATATGTCACTTCTCTATATAAATTACAGTTTCTACTAACAAGTTTATTTCAATCTTTGCGAGAGCATCCAAGAGGATGAATTATCAAATCAAACCACAGGTGCAGACAACATAAAAAAGGATGCAGCACAACGTGGAACTTTTTCTTAGCAGTGAACTAGGGCAAATTTGCTGAAGAGGAATACCAAACTCGCTAGCAAAGGTCAAGGATCTACTCTCGAACTCATCTCCACCTACGTTGCACGAACACGTGAAATGTAGGTTATCCAATATTTTCTTTCATAATCATCTCTACATCTCAACTGAATTGACTCATTTTATGCCCCTTGAGGTTAAAAATCCTTTAGTGTCACTCCTCTCAAACTCTTCATGTGCCTATATTTATTGGTCGAGACAAAATTGGTTACTAAGTCAACTTCTTTGCCCAAAGGCTCTTTCATCATCTCCGGTCAAAGAGGGGCAAGTTGTTGACACCAAATTTTGTCCCTCTTTTCTTCTAATTTATTTAGTTGAAATTCACTATTATTTTCCATTTATTGCTATTGCTATCGTAATTATCTATATTACTTTTAAAAAAAATATTATAATTATCATCTTTTTATTATCATATTCACTATTTTAAAATTATATATTTTATTTTATCAATATTACTTTTATTACTTTAATGTCGTTTTGTTTAAAATAGTACGTTACTTTACTTCAAGTCTCTTACTTTCTAAACTTTTTATGTAATATATGTTATACTAATTATTAAATTAGAAACTCAAATGATTTAATTTAAAGAAGGAAAAAGGCCATGAAAGCCTATCCATTTTCAACCCATTAACGAGCCTAAAATCAAGCAAGACCCACTAGAAAATCTGTCCAAAGTAGGCCCAATAAGGCCCAAACCCAAAAGCCCTTCAAATTACAGAAATCCCACATTTTAATTTACTTATTACCATTATCCCCTATAAGTTTTACAAATTTCCAAAATCCCTCATTTTCGCGCATCAAATTAGTGTATCAGCGTTTATATTATCGTATCTCGCGCATCAGATTAATGTATCAGCGCTTATATTTAGTAACTCGCGCATGTATCAGCGCTTATATTATTGTATCTTGCGCATCAGATTAATGTATCAGCGCTTATATTATTGTATCTCGCGCTTCAAATTAATGTATCAGCGCTTATATAATTGTATCCGTTTGAGGGATTTCTATAATTATAAACCTTTAAGGGATAAATTGTAATTTTGCCTTAAAAGTATGTGATTTCTGTAATTTGCCCTTATTTTTTCTTCCAACTTACAAACCCTACTTTGGTAGCAGCTCTAAGCAACAACTAGGGCAACATGGCATAATTTCTTCACCATTTTCGTGCAAGTTTTCTACATATCACAAGATGTGTATAAGTCCAATAAATAGCAGATACGACTTCAGAAAAAGGCTCACTATTTCGAGCATAAATCTGAAAATATCACGTGTAGGCAATGTCCATCCAAGGACACAACGTTCAAATTTCAAACACATCATCTTCATATCGAAATCCCGCCCAAACTCCCAACCTTCATCTCCTATAAATACTTGCCCTTTGGCCATTAACAGGGGAGTTTTTTTTGGCTGGAAAAATAATTCACAAAAAGATTTGAACACTTGAAAACTCTTTTACATTTTAACATCTTCTACTTTATTTCCCGTTTTGCTTGATTTTGTTGGAGGAATGAGCGTAGATCCTTGATAAAAAACAACTCAGTTCACTCCCCCAAAACAGGTGATTACCATTCTCTTTTGAATTTTATCTATTCGAAGTGACATTCATATTTCGTTTAACTTTCCTTTTAGGCTTGTGTTTAAATGCTATGAAATAGCTACTGCTTCTGTATCTCTGTTTGTTTTCTACCATGTTTTGAGTATGAAATTCTTCTTCTTTGTTTAAAGTATTTGTTGGTTGTGCAACATGTATTCATCATAGTTTAGTTATAAGAACTATTTATGGTAGGCTGAAAATTCTGTTTTGAGTTCATATAGAACATTTGTAGTTTGAGTATCATGTATATTGTGTGCCAATAGATCATTTTAGAAAGCATACAATAGTTTCCTGCTCTTAATCATATTTAAATTTGCTTTTAACTTGTGTAATCATGTTAGCAACTCGAATTTTGTTCCTCTTTTTTTGTTTACGAGAATGAAAGTTTGGATAAATATGTGCTGATTTAGGCTTTCAAATCTGTTTATCTTTAGTGCTAACATGATAAAAATAATGATTAAAAGGATACATTAGTTCTCTGCTTCTATTTAGAATTACTCATTGGGTCTGTTTGCAAAACTAACATGAGCTAAATATATTATTGCTATTTTTTTGTTTCAATATGAATTGATAGTTGTAAGTTTATTTTTTCTACTTGACTAATCTTTATCTTTGTCTTTTTTTTCTACATGAACACCGAAGTCGAAGAGTCTTACTTTAGAACTCGACGTCACCGCCAGACCTTAAATGTGTATCTACATCTTTGTTCGCGCTTCTCACTCTCAAAATACATCCAAACAGAAACAAATGAGGGACTAGGAGAAAGTGGTGGATTTTCCCCTTCTCTATCTTTGCTATTTTGTTTTATGTATCTCTTGTGTGTTTATATTCTCTCTTAACTGCTGCTTGTTATTTACATTTTTATTACTTTGTGTAGTATGCTAGTAGTAACTTATTTTATCGAGTAGATTAGAGTTTAAATTTCTTGACATAAAAGAATAGTAGTAATACTTTTCTTAAAACTTAAAATCTATCTCATTATTTAATCAGTCCCCTTTTTATGATAAATAAGCTCTCTAAAATTAATTGACTTCGTTAGACTCTCTTTTACTACTTCTAATACTTCATTTTTTGATAAAAATTATTTTACTTACCAACTCAAATGAAGGCATCACTTATTTTCCAACAAACAAGTTAAAATGTTTTAAAAAACTATTTTCCTTTTGCACGTTTTCAACAAGACAAATTTTCACAAGAAATGACTTTAAAGTTTTCTAACATTTAGCATTTTTACATAAATTTGACTTTATTGCACTTAGCCTAATTAATCAATTAAGTTCGGCCGGTTAACCATTTTTAATGGATCTTAAAGGATGCCTCACCCCTTCCCTTTAGGTTAATTGAACCCGTATCTAGAATCTCATATTTTGTAGACCTTAAAATGAAGTTTAACTTTAATCAATTTTAGGTGCCCCAATTCACCCTAAATAACTAGGTGGCAACTTCTTAAGTTAGTTATTAATTTGAAAATCACCAAAATGTTGTACACTATTTTGACCCGATTAAAATGGGGTATAACAGTGTGTATTTATTTGTTTAACTTTGTATAAGTTTAAGTTTTATTTGAACTTATTCAAAATTAGAAGACATAAATATGAAATGAAATCAAATTAAAGATCATATTTATGTATTATGCCAAATACAAATATCATACCTTCACCAACTGCAATAAACTCATTTTTCAACCTATTCACATGTTACTCTTTAAAATATCTACTTGTAATCCATTATTTTGGCAAGGCCAATCACATATACAACCCGTCAAACTTGCCGTCATTTTTCATTTTGGCACCTCAATTTAGCCTTGTTCCATTTTAACTCTTAAACTCCATTTTTTCTGTACCATTTAAACACTTATACTAATTTTTATGATTTGTTTTTATTTATGTTCTTCAATTGCAATTTCTTATTTTAAAAAAATAGACGTATGCCTGTTAATTAAAAAAATTAAACATTCGCGAACGAACAAAAAAAATTTCAAACAATAATATTATTTTTTGATATTTCTCTGTATTTTTGCATGAAAATAAATTGACGAAAGTTCTTTGATTTTCTTTCTTAAACATTCAATTAAAGTAAATAACACTACTTATTTATTTTTTCTTATCATCTAGGCTATCTAAATTTAACGCAAATACTCACTTTTAATTTTTATTTTAAATCAATATGAATAAAAAAACTCATCTAACCTGCTCTCATTTTTCATTTTGGCACTCCAACTTAGCCTTGTTCCATTTTAACCCTTAAGTTCCATTTTATATGTACCATTTTAACACGAAATACTATTTTTATGATTTCTTTATTTTTATATATATTCTTCAATTGCAACTTCTTATTTTAAATCGACATGTGTCAGTTAATTTTAGTTAAAAAAATAAAAATTAACAAAAAATCATTCTTTTTAAAAAATAATAATTTCTTTTTAAGAGTTTTGTGTATTTTTATGTGAAAAATAACCGACGAAATTGTGTTGGTTTTCTTTCTGAAAAATCACCAACAATCTAACAAATTAAAGTCAGTCGAGTTTTAACATTTTTTAGTAGTGTTATTAGCAATGAACAAGAGTCTTTTTTACTTGTATTGAAGATGAATTTTATTGATTTATATTAAAAATTAAAAGTGAGTATTTGCATTGTTTTATTAGGAAAATATTTTTTAGACTGGTTTAGAGTCGCCACTTAATTTTTAAAGAAAAATCAAGAAAACTATTTTTTCAATTGATTAAACAGGGAATCAATTTGAAAATATAAGGGGGTTCGGGGTTCATATTAGTGTTCTAGGAAGGGTTTTAAAGCACCTAGAACACCCGCTAATGCGGTTATCCAATAATTAACTATTTGGCTAAAATAGATTAACTTGAGCATACATGACTAAGTTACGAAAATAAAGAGTTTGAAACTTGAAATCATTTTTTAAGGGAAAGAAAGTATTATAAGAGCATTTGCTTAAGTGAAACATAATAAGTATTAAGGTCAATTAAAAAATGAGTTGGTTTTAATTTTCAATTCAAAACGGCTTTCTTTTGGGGAGTTGAATTTTTAGAATCTTAAGATTAATTTTAACAAATAGAACATATAGTAGCAATCGAATAGATAAGGAAAGGAAGTTTGGGACCAAGTCTGGATCTGTTCACCTGGGCCAGTATTTGGGCCCATTTTCGTTTTGGGCCTTCGGCCCATCAGAGTCACCTGTACCTGTCCTAAACTAACATAAAAAAATCATCTCTTTTGGACTTTAGTCCCAAATTTTACCTGTCCTAAGAACTAACACAATAATAATAAATAATGACAAAGGGGGGGGGGGGGCTTAGGCCCAAAAATAACAAAATACAACTCGGGGTAAAGAGACAGGCTTTTGGGAGCCTTGTTCTGTCTCAATATACAACATATACACTTAATGTATATTATTGTATATTCTTGATGTGTCAACTTCCAATTCATGTTCGTCAAAATTTTGAGGGATCTGTTCTTCAAATTTGCTTGTCGGCTGACTCGAGGATAAAAGAGTTTAGGCCTTCGTGGCCCAAATGACATGCAAAGGGAGGAGGAGGGAGTTCACGATGAACTCGGGCGGATTTTACTTTATGGGAGCAGTGAACAAGGGCGGGACGAGCAGGAAGCCGACTTTCACCACGAAAACTTGACCACGAGCAGCGAAACGAAGAATCTGGACAAGCTGTTACCTCGAGTTCCAAATGAACTCGTAAGAGAGCAATGGACGACACCTAGAATACGGGACCGAGATTGTAAACGAGTTCACTTCTCTATTCAGAGTGTATTTCGATTCGTGCTTGAACTAGTTTTGCTCAAGCTATTTTCTTTCTGTTTACTCTAAGAAAAAAAAAATTTAACTCTCTAAAAAAAAAAATCCCCCCTTTCTTGACTCTAATTTTTTCCAACTAAAATCTCTTCAAAAATTTTTCTCCCCAACAATGAAGGATATGCAACTATTTATCAACGAAATTAGGGCAAAGAACGGGTGAAACAAGGCCCATTCCGAAAATTCAAACTCCCAACATTTTCACCATTTTGGGGAGGCAAACTTTTTTTGGGATTTCGCCCCATTCCCGAAGAGGAAAAGGGAGATGGGCGTCTCGGATCGGATCAAATGTCCTGCTATGCCACGCGGCCCGATCTGAAGGTGAGAGGACGAAAACGCGTGACTTTTCTGGTGTTCTCTGCTGTTGCGACAAAAACACTGAAGAAGAAAACAAAAATCTGATGCTTTTCTGTGTTCATCACTTGGAATCGTTGTTAACGCTTGCTACACGCTAAAGAAACAAACTTGCAGGGTTCGTCCACGCGTTGTTGTGCTGCTGATCGATTTTGCGAAGAAGAAGAGGAATGACACAGTTGGGGTTGGCATGTGTTGTTGTACATTTTTGGCTATTTTGGGAAGCTGTTGTTTGCTGTAATGTAATGTGTTTTAGATTGGAATTGTTTTGTGGGCTGGGTCGGGTATGGGCTGATCTGGATGGGATGAAGAGTGTGGGCCGCTGGAAAAACATGGGTTGGAGGTGATGACTTAGAATGGATGTAAATTTACAAAAAATGGGATTAAGGGAGTGGGCTGGGAGCGTCAATTGAAATTTGGAAAAACAAAGCCCAAAATGCTATCCCTTGAGGTGGGTTGAAGAAAAAGTTATATTTGGCTACCATGGCAATAGAAATTAATTAACAATTTAACCAAACAGATTAAAGAGGTAACCAAAAAGAGTCAAATTTAGAAGACTCAACTAGGATTCAAATAGGTAGAATTAATATAATTAATTTATGAGCCTTTTAATCTTAACGAAATAAAATAATTAACTTAATTATAAACTAATTAATTTAATAATATAAGCTATTGCTTAATTTAAACTAAATAACCAAATATTTAAATAAACTAAAATTCTTTTGAGACAATTTTCGAATATTCACAAAATATACTAATTACACACATAATTATATAAAACATATTCATTATTCGAAATACTATAAAAATCGATTGAAATTATTTAAACTAATCTTGAAACTATTTGAATTTTATAAATCTAATTATTCTAAATCATTTGAAAATTAAGAAGCTCAGAAAATTAGTTATTATCGGGGAGGGTCGAAATTGGGTGTCAACAACTGTTCCTCATTTTACTTGAATTGATACAAGAAATTCGAGGAAAATAAAATTGACTAATCCAATTTTGACCGACCACATCTTCGTTTTTAGGAAAAAGGATTTGATACGGACTTGTAGGAATTATGGCCGAACCCCGAAAATGGGTTTTCTACATATCTCAGGTTATATGATAATTCAGGCCACTTGTAGTTCGATACGCTTGATTTAACGCATGATTTTGAAAGAATTCACAAGTCATCCCGAGACCGAATTATGAAAGGATCAAAATGCTCGAAAATAAGATTTAAGAGTGAATGTTGGAATACAGTCGAGTTTTCAACATTGAGCCCGCCTACATATCCCTCTGCTTAGGGAGTCAGGCTGCTTGTAGTTCGACTCGACCGGTTGGAAAGGAAATCTATTATGCAAGATAACTTTTGGTTCTGGAAAAGTGACAAAGTAAGTCGACTATGAAAAGGAGGCTTGCAACCTCTTAGCCATGAATGTGGTGCACTTCACACCCATAATTAAGAACTTACACGGACATAAATTCCAAAGCTCTTGGTGCATTGTCACTCAGATTGAAAAGTTGCTTCAGATGAACCCGAAATTTTCCGGATGTGAAACCAGAATTGATAAACTAAGAAAAACCCACATGCCTTCTGATAGGGGTGTGGTTTGATTGTGGTGGAAGTCGCTCCTCTGCTCGTGTCCTTAGAGTTTGGCACTCCTCTTTGGACTATGTCCCAGTTCGCTGCTAAGAAAAAATTCCATGTTGTGCTGCATCCCTTTTGATGTCGTCCGCACCTATGGTTTGTTTTGGAGAATTCATCCTTTTGGATGCTTTCGACAAAGACTGGGATAAAACTCATTAGCATAAAAATGCAATTCAAATGGAGGGATAGTGTCTTTTACCGTGTTGACACTTAATTGCTCTCCTTGAACATTTGACGTCGACTCCATCAGGTTTGACGTAAATCAAATAAAGCTTATAGATTATATTTGCAATATAGTCTTCAATGTACTCTTTCTTTGATGTCAAAGTAATAAAATAGGCTGATGTGATATGTTGATAGTTCTTTTGATGTCGTTTTTGCAAAGAAAAATGATGCAGTCGATGTTGATCTTCTCGTGATGGGTAAATCTTTTTCTTGTGATGCATAACTCATTTCTCTTGCGATGTATGAACCTCTTTTCGCGATGCATGACTTTTCCCTTGTTACACATGGTTTTTTCTTCTTGCTATGCATAAATCTCTTTCCAGCAATACATGACTTCTTTTCCGCGATGCATGAATCCTTCTCTTGCTATGCATGAATCTCTTTCCCGCAATGCATGACTTCTTTTCCGCGATGCATGAATCCTTCTCTTGCTATGCATGAATCTCTTTCCCGCGATGCATGACTTTTCTCTTGCCATGCATGATTTCTTCTTCTCGCGATGCAGGACTTTTCTGCGATGCATGACTTTCTTTCGTGATGCATGAATCTCTTTTATCGCGATGCATGAATCTTCTCTTGCAATGCGTGATTTCTTCTCTCGATGCATGAATCTCTTTCGCAATGCATGAATCTTCTCTTGCAATGCATGAATCTCTCTTGCAATGCATGACTTCTTCCCGCGATGCATGATTTCTTTTGATGATGCCTCCTTGATACCAAATGAAGATAATGCTTCACCGAGCAACATATGTGATCTTCTGGGTATCCTTTGGATGGCGGTATCGTCTCAATCGACAATATAAATAAAAATGACCCTCGGAGTAGTGGTATCATCTCATTTGACAATACGATATAAATGACTCTCCGGGTAGTGGTATCGTCTCATTCGACAATATAAATAGAATGACCCTCGGAGCAATGGTATCATCTCATTTGACAATACGTTATAAATGACTCTCCGGGTAGTGGTATCATCTCATTTGGCAATACGAATAAAAATGACCTTCTGGGTAAGAATATTATCGTATCGGATAATATAATGCAGATAAATATCTTCCAGGTATCTTTAGTTGCTGGAAAATAATAACACTTCTCTCTTCAAGGTTTTCATTTGTCCCATCTCCGAACATAATTGCATGTTCATTATGAACCTTGCCTTGCTGAGAATTTGAATAAAGTAATGTTACTCATATTCCCAATTCTTGGTATAAGAAGCATAAGATATTTCCTATAGACCTGCATCCATAGAAAAATTGTTAGTTTAAAAATGAACTGATTTGTGTTGATCTCTTCAGTTGTCTGCTCTTTGTCTTGCTATCTTCGGTTGATTTCTCTGATCTCCCGCTTCTTGATAGATAAGACAAAACATTTATTTTAAAATGCAAACATAATTGAACATGAAGGAAAAGTTTTTAAGGAAAATAGATTTTCAAAGTAATGTTTGGAAAAAGTCACTACCAAGTGTCGTGTCACGTCAAGTTTAATGAACGTCATTCGGAGTTGGTGTTTTGAGATCTGTCTGATCACTTGTTGGGAGGTATTCAAAGTTGCTCTAAACTCTCGCTGAACCTTATTGAAATTTTTGAGGTCATCCTCAAAATTAATGTCCCAGTTAACTGTCTTGGCTTATCTTTAAGCGCTGGTGAGCAAGTCACGGAATTTTTGAGATCTTCTCAAAAATTCTATCCAGTTGCAAATTTAAGAGTAACTTCAGTCTCGACATTATTGGAGAGGCTTTCTTCTTGAGAATTTTTGAGTTCCTCTCAAAAATTCTGTCCCAGTTTCTATTGTAAAAAGAGATAGAAATCTTACAGGAAATATGACCGAACCCTTGTGGCGCCTACGTATCCCGTTGAGGCAGGAATCAGGTCAAACGTAGTTCCCCCTCTCGAGGATTAACGAAAGTAAGAAAAATTACAAAGAAAGCGACCGAGGCCGACATAGGCTGCCTACATATCTCATTCTTGAGAATTCAGGTCGAACGTAGTTCAAAATACAAAGAAATATTAAAATGGGATAAAGGGATGACCGAGGACAACATAGGCCGCCTACTATCTCATTCTTGAGAATTCAGGTCGAACATAGTTCATTACATAGGGATAGATTTTAAACAAAACGATTACAAGCAAATAGAACGATTACAAAGAAATGACAGAAAATACAAACTGAACTTCACACATAGTATCTCTTGACAGCATCTGAGTTGATTGGTTTTGGCCATTCGGTGTCATCCATCTCTGACAAGACTAAGGCACCTTCAGATAATACTTTGCGAACCATGTAGGGTCCTTGCCAATTTGGTGCAAATTTCCCTCTATATTCATCCTGATGAGGGAAAATGCGTTTGAGGACCAACTGACCAACCTCAAACATTCTGGCTCTTACTTTCTTGTGGAAAGCACGAATCATTCTCTGTCGATATAGTTGTCCATGACAAACAGCAACCATTCTCTTCTCGTCAATTAACGTTAACTGATCGATTCGCTTGCGAACCCATTCAGCATTACTCAACTCAGCTTCTTGGATGATCCTTAATGAAGGTATTTCAACTTCTGCAGGTATAACTGCTTCTGTTCCATATACTAGCAAATATGGAGTAGCCCCAACTGATGTTCTGACGGTCGTTCGGTAACCCAACAAAGCATATGGCAACATTTCGTGCCAACCTCTGCGATTATCAATCATTTTTCTCAAAATTTTCTTTATGTTCTTGTTGGCGGCTTCTACAGTTCCATTCATTTGGGGACGATAGACAATTGAGTTTCGGTGAGTAATCTTGAACTGTTCCCATATCTCTCTCATCAAGTGATTGTTAAGATTCGCTCCATTATCAGTAATGATGGATTCTAGTACTCCAAACCTATATATCAGGTTGTTACGAACAAAATCAGCTACAACTTTCTTGGTCACCGACTTGTACGAAGCTGCTTCCACCCACTTGGTGAAGTAGTCAATGGCAACCAAAATGAATCTGTGTCCGTTAGAGGCGGCTGGCTCTATCAGACCAATGACATCCATGCCCCAAGCTACAAGAGGTCAAGGTGAACTCATAGCATTAAGTTCATGAGGTGGCACTCGAATCAAATCTCCATGCACTTGACATTTATGGCACTTCTGCACAAATTTGCAACAATCATGCTCCATAGTCATCCAAAAATAACCGGCTCAGAGGATCTTTCTTGCCAAAGTGAGTCCATTCATATGAGTACCACAAACTCCGGCATGTATTTGTTCCAGAAGCTTTGCAGCTTCACTAGCATCAACACATCTGAGAAGACCTAAATCTGGAGTCCTTCTATAAAGGACTTCCCCACTCGCAAAGAAATTGAGGGCCATGCGGCGTATCGACTTCTTCTGGTTGAACGTTGCATTCTCAGGATAAGTCCCGTCCTCTAAATACTTCTTGATGTCAAAATACCAAGGCAAACCATCTGGTTCCGCTTCGATGTGTGAACAATGAACAGGTTGTTCTTTTACCTCTATATCCATTGGATCAATATAACTTGTATCTGAATGCTTAATCATTGATGCGATGGTGGCAAGAGCATCGGCTAACTCATTCTGTGTCCTGGGAGTGTGTCTAAACTCAATCATGCGAAATCTCTTGCACAACTTCTGTATATATCGCACATACGGCGTGATCTTTGGGTTTTTCACGGCCCATTCCCCTTGAACCTGATAAATCAGCAAATCTGAATCTCCAATAACCAGTAAGTCGTGAACATTCATATCAATTGCCATCTTCAGACCGAGGATGCAAGCTTCATACTCAGCCATGTTGTTCGTGCATTCAAATCGGAGTTTAGCCGCCATAGGATAGTGCTGACCGGTTTCTGACACTAAGACCGCTCCGATACCTTTCCCTTGGTGATTTTCCACTCCATCAAAGAATACTCTCCAACCAGGGTAGGCTTCAGAAATATCTTCACCCACAAATGAAACTTCCTCGTCAGGAAAATAGGTCCTGAACGGTTCATACTCCTCATCAACTAGATTCTCTGCAAGATGATCGTACAAGGCTTGTGCTTTTATCGCCTTTTGAGTCACATACACAATGTCAAACTCACTCAAAAGCATTTGCCATTTGGCCAGCTTCCCAGTCGGCATTGCTTTCTGGAAAATATACTACAACGGGTCCATCCTGGAAATAAGGTATGTGGTATAAGAAGACAAATAATGTCTTAATTTCTGAGCAATCCAGGTCAAAGCACAACATGTTCTCTCCAAAAGAGTGTAACGAGCCTCATATGGAGTGAACTTTTTGCTCAAGTAATAAATGGCTCGCTCTTTCTTCCTAGTTTCGTCATGTTGACCAAGCACGCATCCCAATGCATTATTTGAGACAGATAAATATAACAATAACGGACTCCCTTCTCGCGGAGGGACCAACACCGGTGGATTGGACAAATAGCTCTTGATAGCATCAAAAGCAGTTTGACATTCTCCGGTCCACTTGGTCGAGACATCTTTTTTCAATAACTTAAAGATGGGCTCACACACCACGGTGGATTGAGCTATAAACCGACTGATGTAGTTCAACCTTCCTAAAAAACTCATCACCTCTTTCTTGGTCTTTGGAGGAGGTAATTCTTGGATCGCCTTGATCTTGGAAGGGTCAAGCTCAATGCCCATCCTGCTTACTATAAATCCCAACAACTTGCCAGCTGGCACTCCAAAAGCACATTTGTGGGATTTAACTTCAAATTGTATCGGCGTAAGTGATCAAAGAATTTCCTCAAGTGAGTCAAGTGATCCGAACTCTCGCGGGATTTGATTATGACATCATCTACATACACCTCGATCTCCTTATGAATCATATCATGAAAGATGGTTGTCATGACCCTCATATAAGTAGCACCGACATTCTTGAGACCAAAAGGCATCACCCGATAATGATATACACCCCAAGGCGTAATGAAAGCTGTCTTTTCTGCATCTTCTTCATCCATCAGGATCTGGTGATAACCCGCATAACAATCCACAAACGACTGCATCTCATGCTTAGCACAATTATCAATGAGGAATGTTTGGTAATGGGAAATTATCTTTCGGACTAGCTTTGTTAAGATCTCTGTAGTCAACACAAATTCTGATTTTTCCGTCTTTCTTGGCAACCGGAACAACGTTAGCTAACCAAGTCGGATACTGTGTCACTTCCACTACTTGTGACTCGATCTGCTTTGTAATCTCCTCTTTGATCTTCAAACTCAACTCAGGCTTGAACTTTCGAGTCTTTTGTTTTACTGGACTGAAATCTGGATTGATCGGCAATTTGTGGGACACCATATTTGTACTCAACCCTGGCATGTCTTTATAAGACCAGACAAATACATCAATATACTCCCTGAGCAAACGAACCAGGTCTCTTCTTTGGGCTTCAGTCAGATGGACACTGATTCTTACTTCTTTGACACATTCCTCATCTCCGAGATTCACAGTTTCACTTTCTTCAAGATTTGGCTTGTGTTGATTCTCGAATTGTCGAAACTCCTCAGCAATATGTTCGGGTACCTCATTTTCTTCTTTATATTCCTCACACTCATCATTACTTGCCTCATTTCGTTCACTCGGTTCATGACATGACATGACATTGGCAGGTTTTAAATTAATATTACTGAAATCATAAACAAACAAAGTTAGGAAAGTAAAATATAAACAGATAAGTAAACAAACAAATTTCGATAAAAGAGGCTTTTCATTTAGATTGAAAGACAAGCGCAAACTTTGGCCATGACCGAGGACCATTTTGCCTTTTTAAACATCACAAGGAAATTTAAAGGCTTCAAACAAATAACAATTGCATAAAGGGTGGGTCTCGGGCCTCTTCCGGACTACCACCGATTTTAAAACAAACAAAGACACATGTCTTTTCTACCCAGATGAGCGGGAAATCAGGAGTGGTGTGGAGGTCCAGTTCTGCAATTGTTCATCAGGTTCTGCATCACAGATGCCTGATGTCCCAGCCTATTACTCGATGACCGCATCAATCTCCTCAAAAAGGCCACAGATTCCTTCCCCGAGACCATCATCATTGACATATCCTCGCAACGGGAATGACTGGTACAGATGAGGAATTGGCCTGACCAATGCTTGATCAACATTCTTGTTCTTCATCTCTGCTTCGTTATCTATTGGGACATATCCCAAACCAAACTTTGCTCCTTTGGCGGGAATTTGGATAGGCTCGACGATTCCTTGGAAATGCTTCCCCAATCCAAAACCTGGTTCGAAACCATTCTGGAGCATAACAGTAGCAATCATCTTGTACACGGCAGGCATAGGAGGCTGTGGAGCCAAGTCATCACCGGTGGCATTTACCAGCTCAATCGCGTAGAAATCACAACCTCGAGAGACATCATCAACGATCGGTACATACCCGTTGGAATGACTGCCTTCACCATAAATGACCAATTCTTTGTCTTTCCAAACAAACTTCATTAGTTGGTGAAGGGTAGAAAACACAGCCCCGGCCATATGAATAAACGGTCTTCCAGAAGCAAGTTGTAACTGGTGTTGATATCCAACACCTGGAACTCCACATTAAAATCCGCAGGACCCACCTGAATATCCAAGTTTACTGCACCCAATGTGTCTCTTTGCACTCCATCAAAGGCCTTCACATTGACTTGGTTTTGGTGAAGCTTTCCCAAGTCAAATTTTAGCTGCCTCAGAGTCGAAAGTGGGCAAATATTAAGACCGGATCCGTCATCGACCAAGACGCGATTAATTATCTTGTCTCGACACATACAGGTGACATGCAGAGCTTTGTTGTGCATCTTTCCTTCAAAGGGTAGCTCTTCATCACAAAAACTGATTCGGTGTCCTCGGATGACCTGGTTTATCATGGCTGCTAAATTGTCACTGTTGGTACCCACAGGGACATAAGTATCATCCAAAGCCCTCATCAGAGCTTGCCTATGTAACTGCGAACTCATCAGTAAGGCCCACACAGAGATCTGAGCCGGCGTCTTCTCCAAATGCTTCATAATCGAATAATACTTCGGCTGCATTTTTCTCTAGAACTCCTCGGCCTCGGCTTCACTGATCGGTCTCTTTGTTTGATCCTTCTTCTGCCCCCCTTGGGCCAATTCTTCCGGTGTGTAGCACCTGCCAGATCTGGTCATGCATTGAGTAACAGCCGTTTCAATCACAAAGTTTGGTTGGGTAAGAGTTTCTCGCGGCACCAAGGCAACAACCTTTTCGGGTGTCAGAATCACAAACTTTTTCTTCTCTCTGATGCTCAACGAAGCTACGGCCTTTTCCAGTTCATCAGGAGCAATTGGAACTATTGCATTTGTCACGCACCAATCATCATCTGTCTCTATCATATTGATAGTAGCGCCTCCATGATTTGGCAAAGGGTTACTATTGACATTGGGCGCGACTGTCTGAAGAGAGACCACATTCTGGTCAATCAAGTCTTGGATCTTATGCTTCAGGTTGATGCAATCCTCGGTATCATGTCCAACACTGTTGGAGTGATACGCGCACCTCTGATCAGGTCTGTAAAACTTTGAGCTAGTGTCAATCGGCTTGGGCCCCACTGGATGAATATATCCTGCTGCAGTTAATCTCTCGAACAGCTTTGTTCGACTTTCAATAAGCGGAGTGAAAATTCTAGCAGACTTCTTCTAAAATCTAGGACGGGAGGGATCATAATTGCCTTGTTGAGGGGGAGGCATTTGGCGATAATTTGGAGCATTCGGACGGGGGGCTTGATATCTGGGATATGAGTTGGTTTGGTAGTTTGGTTATTGAGCTTGGTAGTTCGAAGGGGTATTTTGGTAGAGTGGAGCTGTGGTTTGGTACATTTGGGGAGGCGTTTGGTAATTCGTCTGAACGTTGGCACAGTTGGGGGCGGCATTTCGGTAGTGATGAGATGGAGTCTGGTAAACTGGAGGGGGAGTTTGGTAGATAGTAGGGGGAGTTTGGTAGTTAGGAGGGGGTATATTTTGATAGTTGGGAAGAAGGGTATTTTGGTAGCTGGTGGGAGGGGTATTTTGGTAATCAGCCTGTGCATAACAAGCCGGGTACGAACTCTGTGAAGGTCGAGAACGACCTTGGTATGATGATGACTTCTTCGGGGTCTTCCTCCCCTCATAAGAGATAGAGGACACATCCTCTCTTTTTTTCTTCAACAAGCCCGAAGATCCGGGCGAGGCAGCAACACGGGCAATCTTCCCGGTTCTCAATCCATCCTCGATAGTCTCACCTACCTTGACTATCTCAGCAAATTTTGCTCCAACGAGCAACATAATTCTGTCATAATATTCGGGCTCCTGCACCCACACAAACACTTCAACAATTTCCTTTTCTGACATAGGAGGCCTAACTCTAGCAGCCTCCTTTCTCCATCTATATGCAAATTCTCTGTAACTCTCGGTCGGCTTCTGTTTCATCTTCTCCAAGGAGTAACGATCAGGAACGATCTCCACATTGTAGGCGAATCGTTCGATAAAGTCCTTAGCCAGAGCATTCCAGTTAGACCACTGTTTCATTTCATGAGACGTAAACCATTCTAGAGCCTCTCCGCTCAGACTTCGGCTAAAAAGCCGCATCAACAAAGCTTCATCCCTCCCAACTCCCACGAGTTTGTCACAGTAGGTCCTCAGGTGCGCTAAGGGGTTCCCCGTCCCTCCAAAGATGTCAAATTTTGGCACCTTGAACCCTTCCGGGAGGTCCAAATTCGGATGAATGCACAGGTCTTCGTAACTCAACCCGGCAACCTCAGGAATGCAGTTCAACTCCTTCATGGCTTTTCTAATTTCCTCCTTCATATCTATCTTGGCAGTCTCTTCCTTTGACCTCCACACTCTCTCCCTCTCCTTATAGTGGTCGAGTTCCGAACCATGGGCATCATGCTCGTTGGGGACTGGTATTTGGAAAATGGCTTTTTGCGGTAGTAGTGGAGCGATAGAGGGACTCTGGCCATTTAAAGGGGCGTGATAGTTTTGGGATAAGTCTGGGGGTTGGTGTACATGTTTTGGTGAGGGAGGGAAGTGCGTGGGTTGTTAGCGTTTTGGCTGTGGGGGGTAGGCCAGTTTGGTGGTTTGCATTAGAGGGAGGGAGTGGTGCTTGGAGGTTGGATTTTTGGGGAGGGGGTGGTGTTGGATGAGAAGCTGAGGCGTAGTGGGGGTTTTGGGTGGTAAGGTCAATGACGGAGGGGTTACGAGCAGAACTTGAAGGCAGGTTCTGAGCTGGAGGTCTTTCGTCTGGTTGAGTGTTGACAGCAAATATCGGAGGAGGCAAATCTTGTTTTTTCTGCATCTCGACCCTCATTTCAGCAATTTGTTGCATCAACTGCAGGATCAGTTCATTCTAGTCGGCAAGGACGGGCTGAGCCACCACGACATCAGTAAGGTCGATTTCTTCGTTGTTATCACCCATTGCTGCTTTTCCTTTTTGGGAACTTTGGCTGGGAAAGGAATTTGTAGGCCCTTTTGATCTGGTAAAATAGGGATGATCGGCCAGTGTATCAACACAGATCAGTTCTTATTACCTTTAGAGAAAAACAACTCAAAGGCAAATCTGTTAGTATTAGTCGTAGATGAATAATGCAAGATATCACATAAAAAGCAGATAAACACATAAAAGTTGCTTTGTCTGAGAACATGCCAACCCACGA
The DNA here is from genome assembly GCF_019186545.1 of Solanum stenotomum. NCBI lineage: Eukaryota > Viridiplantae > Streptophyta > Magnoliopsida > Solanales > Solanaceae > Solanum > Solanum stenotomum. Next base: position 72,281,944 of record NC_064283.1, on the reverse strand, counting down.
ATAATGAGGACTGACTTTTGAACAAGCAGGAATTTGCTCGTTTTATTTTAGGGCTAGTGACTCAGAAAGGTTAAATTGCGTTGAGCTAAGGTCTTCTTGTAACATCTCTCGGCATGTGTTGATGTGAATTCAATGTTTCCTTGTATGATGACAGAGGGGGAAAAGAAAATTTGGAAAAGATAGGGGCCGGGCCTTGAAAGGCTACCTACGTATCTCCGAAGGAGAATTCAGGCCCTACGTAGTTCGAATACAAAGGAAATTTTCGTTTTCATTCATTCATTTCTGGTGATTACAAGGAAAGTGAAAAACAGATAATAAAGCTCCTAAAGATAGATGTGCCTCTACCCAAGCCATTCTTTTTCTGATTGTCGCCTTAATCACGGGGGGTAAACTCATATGCTTCACGGGTGGTTTTCTCATTCCTTTCCTTCCACCGTCCCTGAAGAGGAGACCTATAGACAATATCCTCCCCAGTATCTTCTTCAGTAGCTTCAGGTCTAGCGCCTTTGGGATCACTGTTGGTGGCCTCTTAGCTGAAGAAAGAGTGCTTTCCTCGTGGCTTCTGAAGCATCACGGTTATCTCTTTGAAGGCATCTCGCTTCTTGCGCACAACAGCTGTCTCTTCATCTATAACAACACATTTTGTCATCTTTGCTGCCAATTCCGCGTCTAGTGCCGCATTTACAGTTCGTGCGATTGCGGTGGCAAACTCCACTTCTATTCTTCTTTCTCTGGTTTCTTGGATCTCTTGTTTGAGCCGCTGCAATTCCATCCTCAAATCCTCCTCAGTTAGCTCTATGTCGATACCCTTCCCCTTTTCCATCTTAGCAGCAATCTCACCTTTTCTGAGATGATAGAGTAATATTTTAGGATTTGGTATTGAGATTTTTTTTTTCTGGCTGAGAAACTTAAGACTCATGGAATTTTGGTCGGACATTTGGTAGTGACTTGTATTTGGAATTGGGGAAATTTTCAGAAAATTTTGAAAAGGAGTGGGCTAAAAATGTCCTCATTCAAAGCAACAATACCACATAAACAGTTTAAAGCACACAAGCATATTTCGCGTGTCCTAAACAAGTAGGGGGCCCTTTTGTGCCAAGGGTAGGTCTAGCGTATTTGAAAGATGTAAGTGTAAAATTGAACCATTTTGTTACCCCAAAGCAAATTTCGCATATAAAATGATGTTCAAGAAGCGAAATAAGCAAGGGAAGTAGGGAATAAACGAAAATCACAAAGGATAGGCCCACGCAGGGGTCATTCGAAAAGAGTACCAAAACACAAGAAAGGCAAGCCCACGCAGGGGCAAATAACAATAAGTACATATAGAAAAACCCACGCAGGGGCGAAATCCGCTAAGATGTTCCCGATGGCCCCGTCTCTGATCTGCTCCTCTTGTTTTGTGCCATGAGATGTTGAAGCCTGTATTGAATCATTAGCAAGTATCCTTCGCTCCGGCGACCTTTCTCTTCCCAATCTTCGAGACACATCCCGCTTTTCTTATCTTCAATCCATAAGTTAAGCTCTCCCAAATCGCTTCTCAAGTTTTCTAATTCTTGAGTTACGCTTTCCAGGGCGTACTTATCCTCATCTTGTTTTCGAAGAAATTTCTCGTGCATTTCCTGGGCTTCTCTTTTTACCTCTCTTAGTTCTATCAAAGCTTTGGACTCTTTGTCCTCTACACTGCGGTAAATGTTCGGAACTGAGAAGGAGATACCCTGTATATTGCGCTTCAACCAAGCTTTGTAAGTTTCATCGTACCCCGCATTAAATTGATCTATGGCGATAGTGTCCTTGTTCATTCGTACTGCTCTTTTCCATTCTCTCAGCATCTCTGAAGCCTCAGGCACTCTATCATCCCCGATGTCGAACACATAGATACGGTAGTATGCTTCTGGAAGTGTAGTTTGCCTTCTTCCAAACTGCCTCAGGACCCGGATGGGTGCATATGGGCGAATACCTCGAATACCTGGTAGAGGAAGCACAAGTTGTCTGTCGCCCCGTACTATGACATCTTTCGAGATGAAACGATCGAACATCCACTGGATATTTTCTTCTCTCAACTCAGAAAAAATTTGAGCCCATCTTTCTCTAGTTCTTCTTTTTTCTAAGTCTGCCCAGAACAACATGTCATTCAAACTCTTAAGAGTGTTATGCTCATCGAGGGTATGGAGTTCTTGAGTTCCGTGTTTCTTCACCAAGTGACTCATTATCCACCATTGAAGAAGAAGGTTGCAACCTTGAAAGTAACGATGCCCCTCCTTGCATTTCCCCAAAGCACGGTACATGTCGGAAAGGATGACAGGTGCAATAGGATAATACTTTATTTTCCCTTGGTTCAGATGCCCGTGGAAGAGAGTGTGTGCAAGCATTATTACCCGGGTATTAATACTGAGGCTCGGGCCGTGTGGAAAAACCATGGTGCCTAATAGTGCGATGGTAAATGCCAAAGGTCTGATTCCGTCCCATTCTCTGAAAGTGACCCTGAACTCTTGGTTGTAATTCACATAAAAGCTCGCATCCCCAAATCTAACATAGAGATCCATAAAAGAAACGCTAGAACCCTCGGCCCAGTAGGCGCAATCCTTTCTTAATCCGATCCAGTTTACAATATCCTCGAGGGTAGGCTTGTTAGGGATTAGGATGTTTTCCCGCTTTCTCACCCTTTTTTCAAGCCCTGTACCGACTGTGTCTATTCCATTCCGAATTTCCTCAATTGTCGGGGTGATTTCCGTGGTTCCGAATCGAAACACCATTTTCTCGTTGTCCCAATAACCCGTAAGGATTTCGATCAGTTCGGGCCACCCAACCATGTTAATGAGTTCCGTTAAGGCCCCTACATATTTGTTGAGGTCCCTTTTGTGAAATGTATTGAGGTCGTTATACCACATCTTAAGCAGAACTGGGGCTTCCACTACCATGTCGAATTTGGGAAATCGATCCATACCTACAAAACAAAACCCGGTTAAGATTTCCCTCCCCCAAATAGGCAACAATTAGGTTTCCGCACATACATCTTTCAAATGTCAAACAATATGATATGTCGTTAGGTCGTGGACCTTGGACATGATTTTTGGCGGTTTTACTAATGGACTTAATACGCCTTGGGTATTAAGCCGTCTTAGGCTAATGCTTAGATTTGGATTTGGTTTCGCTCTACTCTAGGTTGACTAGAATTGGTTGAGAAATGACGGTTACCCGAGTCGGACAAACAACGGGGTGAAGTATAATAAACGACATTGGATGACCACAAGCCAACTATTCGTTTATCACTTCCAAATGATTTAACTTGTGTTTTTTTTGAAGGACAGCCGTGGTAAGGCACGTAACCACCTTTTCCTAATGCAATCTATTTGCCGTTTGGCAGAATCGGGTGCCATGAATGCCACAAGTAATATAAGATACGATAATTTAAACAAGTAAACAGTTAAACACATAGCCAAATAATTAATCTTAAGGTTAGAACCATTCAAATCCCCAGCGGAGTCGCTATTCTGTTTTATTAGGAAAATATTTTTTAGACTGGTTTAGAGTCGCCACTTAATTTTTAAAGAAAAATTAAGAAAACTATTTTTTCAATTGATTAAACAGGGAATCAATTTGAAAATATAAGGGGGTTCGGGGGTTCATATTAGTGTTCTAGGAAGGGTTTTAAAGCACCTAGAACACCCGCTAATGCGGTTATCCGATAATTAACTATTTGGCTAAAATAGATTAACTTGAGCATACATGACTAAGTTACGAAAATAAAGAGTTTGAAACTTGAAATCATTTTTTAAGGGAAAGAAAGTATTATAAGAGCATTTGCTTAAGTGAAACATAATAAGTATTAAGGTCAATTAAAAAATGAGTTGGTTTTAATTTTCAATTCAAAACGGCTTTCTTTTGGGGAGTTGAATTTTTAGAATCTTAAGATTAATTTTAATAAATAGAACATATAGTAGCAATCGAATAGATAAGGAAAGGAAGTTTGGGCCCAAGTCTGGATCTGTTCGCCTGGGCCAGTATTTGGGCCCATTTTCGTTTTGGGCCTTCGGCCCATCAGAGTCACCTGTACCTGTCCTAAACTAACATAAAAAAATCATCTCTTTTGGACTTTAGTCCCAAATTTTACCTGTCCTAAGAACTAACACAATAATAATAAATAATGACAAAGGGGGGGGGGGGGCTTAGGCCCAAAAATAACAAAATACAACTCGGGGTAAAGAGACAGGCTTTTGGGAGCCTTGTTCTGTCTCAATATACAACATATACACTTAATGTATATTATTGTATATTCTTGATGTGTCAACTTCCAATTCATGTTCGTCAAAATTTTGAGGGATCTGTTCTTCAAATTTGCTTGTCGGCTGACTCGAGGATAAAAGAGTTTAGGCCTTCGTGGCCCAAATGACATGCAAAGGGAGGAGGAGGGAGTTCACGATGAACTCGGGCGGATTTTACTTTATGGGAGCAGTGAACAAGGGCGGGACGAGCAGGAAGCCGACTTTCACCACGAAAACTTGACCACGAGCAGCGAAACGAAGAATCTGGACAAGCTGTTACCTCGAGTTCCAAATGAACTCGTAAGAGAGCAATGGACGACACCTAGAATACGGGACCGAGATTGTAAACGAGTTCACTTCTCTATTCAGAGTGTATTTCGATTCGTGCTTGAACTAGTTTTGCTCAAGCTATTTTCTTTCTGTTTACTCTAAGAAAAAAATAAAATTTAACTCTCTAAAAAAAAAAAATCTCCCCTTTCTTGACTCTAATTTTTTCCAACTAAAATCTCTTCAAAAAAATTTCTCCCCAACAATGAAGGAAATGGAACTATTTATCAACGAAATTAGGGCAAAGAACGGGTGAAACGAGGCCCATTCCGAAAATTCAAACTCCCAACCTTTTCACCATTTCGGGGAGGCAAACTTTTTTTGAGATTTCGCCCCATTCCCGAAGAGGAAAAGGGAGATGGGCGTCTCGGATCGGATCAAATGTCCTGCTATGCCACGCGGCCCGATCTGAAGGTGAGAGGACGAAAACGCGTGACTTTTCTGGTGTTCTCTGCTGTTGCGACAAAGATGCTGAAGAAGAAAACAAAAATCTGATGCTTTTCTGTGTTCATCACTTGGAATCGTTGTTAACGCTTGCTACACGCTAAAGAAACAAACTTGCAGGGTTCGTCCACGCGTTGTTGTGCTGCTGATCGATTTTGCGAAGAAGAAGAGGAATGACACAGGTGGGGTTGGCATGTGTTGTTGTACATTTTTGGCTATTTTGGGAAGCTGTTGTTTGCTGTAATGCAATGTGTTTTAGATTGGAATTGTTTTGTGGGCTGGGTCGGGTATGGGCTGATCTGGATGGGATGAAGAGTGTGGGCCACTGGAAAAACATGGGTTGGAGGTGATGACTTAGAATGGATGTAAATTTACAAAAAATGGGATTGAGGGAGTGGGCTGGGAGCGTCAATTGAAATTTGGAAAAACAAAGCCCAAAATGCTATCCCTTGAGGTGGGTTGAAGAAAAAGTTATATTTGGCTACCATGGCAATAGAAATTAATTAACAATTTAACCAAACAGATTAAAGAGGTAACCAAAAAGAGTCAAATTTAGAAGACTCAGCTAGGATTCAAATAGGTAGAATTAATATAATTAATTTATGAGCCTTTTAATCTTAACGAAATAAAATAATTAACTTAATTATAAACTAATTAATTTAATAATATAAGCTATTGCTTAATTTAAACTAAATAACCAAATATTTAAATAAACTAAAATTCTTTTGAGACAATTTTCGAATATTCACAAAATATACTAATTAGACACATAATTATATAAAACATATTCATTATTCGAAATACTATAAAAATCGATTGAAATTATTTAAACTAATCTTGAAACTATTTGAATTTTATAAATCTAATTATTCTGAATCGTTTGAAAATTAAGAAGCTCAGAAAATTAGTTATTATCGGGGAGGGTCGAAATTGGGTGTCAACATGCATTAAATTTAGATAGCCTAGATGATAAGAAATAATAAATAAGTAGTGTTATTTAATTTAATTGAATGTTTAAGAAAGAAAATCAAAGAACTTTCGTCAATTTACTTTCATGCAAAAATACACAGAAATCTCAAAAAATAATATTATTGTTTGAAAAAATTTATGTTCGTTCGCGAATGTTTAATTTTTTTACGAAAATTAACAGACACACATCTATTTTTTTAAAATAAAAAATTGCAATTGAAGAACATAAATAAATAAAAAAATCATAAAAATTAGTATTAGTGTTTAAATGGTACAAAAAAAATGGAGTTTAAGGGTTAAAATGGAACAAGGCTAAGTTTGAGTGCCAAAATGAAAAATGATGGCAAGTTTGAGGGGTTGTGTATGTGTTTGGCCATTTTTTTATTGTTGGTTTCCCACATGATGTATGGTTCTTATATTGTAGCTTAGTCATCAAAAATTTTTTATATTAAAAAATAAAATATTCTCTAACAAATATGACTTTTTATCTAGAGGGATTTATATCTGTGACATTTGATTAAGAATAAAAAATATTTATTACTAGTTAAAGGAAAGGACATGTGCTTGCAGTTATGTGTAGACATTTATGAGTCTGAATCAAAAAGGACATGACGATGTGAAGACTCATCGCTATTAAAAAAAGAACAAAGACTTAAAAAAAAGTCGGTCAACTTATTAAGCGTTTGGACATATAATTTTATCTCGTGATTTAAAATTAGTGTTTGGATAAGTGATTTTATCTCGTGTTTTTAGATCAAATGGTGAAATTCCAATTTTTTTTTAAAAAATAATTTGAGAATTTCATATCATGATTTTATATTTTTCAAATACAAAAATTAACCCACAAGTTTATATTTTATAAAAGAAAATTTCACCATTTTATATTTGTATATTTTTTTCCTGCGTGAATACCAAAAGAGTGATGAAATATTCATATTTTTTTTAGTTACTAATGATATTGATCATGTTTTATTTTATTAAAGAATAGTACACTACAACTCAAGTTCAATTTTACTTTTTTTTTAGTGAACTAAAGTTCAATAAATAAATATTGTATTTTTTTTAGAATAACTTTGTGATAATGTATAAAAATCCAATTTGCATGTCCAATCAAAAGTTTAACTTCATTTCATATGATTTTATATCATGATTTCATTTCACGGGATCAAACAGAGCATTACAACATATTCCACTACATTATTTATACACACATTTGGTGATGTGAAGATCTCATTGCTAGCTACTAGTTGAAAAAATATAAAATATTATCATATTTGTAAGCAATTAAAAGGAGATATGGCAGAGACAGTGGTGAACTTTCGAGTGAATAAAATACTTATGAAGTAGATTGTAACTTTCGATTTGAATACAAAATAATATATTTACAATCTCAAATTTGAAATAACATATCTAAGCATTGAAAATTATAAACTAATTTAAAATATATTAACAAAATAATAATTACATATTCAGTGAAATCTCACTAAATAAGGTCGGAGTGTAGTGTGTATGCAAATTTTATCACTATCTCATGGAGATAGAGAAACTTGATTTTTTTTTACCTGTTAATACCAAACCAAACCAAACCAATAGTCTATTTTTCTTTCAATGCTAAACCAACTAAACCAAACCACAAATTTAAATTTTTATTATTCTATTTGACTTGGTTCATTAGTTTGATTTGTCTTAACTATTTAACTTGTAAACCCCTTGACGAATTTATGATTTAAAGTTTGTGGGTGCTTGCTTTTAAAATATAAATTTATCATAAACTATACAGTAGTATAATTGTAGAAGTGTTCAACTAAATGTTATACGTAGTTAAAAACTCTCCATTTCTAAAAATAAAATAAAATTAACCTTGTAAGATTTCTTAACCGACCAAAATTTCTCAAGAAAAAAACAAAAATAAAGTGATCTTCAACCACGAAAAATTACAAAAATTTTAATGAAATATACAATAAATACATAAAGAATCTGTATTGGATCAAAAGAAGAAAACATTACAATTCCAAACCAAACCACCCAACAAACTTTTCATTCATTAAAGGCTAATGCTTTACTATAACTATTTTAGAAAAAAAAAATTCTCTATAAATATATGAATTTACGTCGAAATTAATGGGTGCTCGTTTGTTTGTTGTACGTGGGTCCGCCCATGCCTATTTGCATTTAAAATAAGAATACAGAACAAAGACTAAATTCAGTCAACTTACATTTTAAAATAAGAATACAAAACAGACTAATAAAAAAAAACACATATTCCCCTACTTAAAATTGCTAATTATAGTTTGTTAAATTTTGATTAATAAATACTCTATAATAGAGTATTATGACTTTGACAATTCAGAAAATGTCACAAGTGAATCATAGTAACATATTACACATGTAGAAATATATATTCAAAAGAAAGTAGAAACAAATCCTTTTGTTAATCAATTACATTTAAAATACATTTTAATCAAAATTGAGTAGTCAAAGTTTCAACTTCTAAATATTTAGTTTACAGTAATACTAGCTTGCACATTTGTTAGTGTTTTGATAACAATAATAATATATATATACCACGTATGATGCAAATTGCCATATAGGGTGTCACGTAGAACGCAGTGGTGGACGTAGGTTATGGACTATGGGTGCTTAAGCAGGCATTGCTCTATGTTATAAACACTATTATTTGTGTACAATATCTAATAATTTATTCAAATATATTAACAAAGCACCCACTCTAGTCTCTATATAGTAATTTTAAAACTAAAAATAATTGAACATTCATGATATTAAATTTCTAGACTCAAAATTAGAAGACATAAATGTGAAATGAATCCAAATTAAAGATCATATTTATGTATTATGCCAAATAGAAATTAAATATCATACCTTCACCAACTACAATAAACTCATTTTTCAACCTATTCACATCCTACTTTTTAAAATATCTAGGGAAAATGCATAAGTACCCCCCCCCCCCCCTTATGCCCAAAATCCCTGAGACACACCTAACCTTTACTAAGGTCCTATTACCCCCTCCCAAATTTATTTTTTAATTAATTTTTTATCACTTTTCAGCTTACGTGGCTAAGTCTGTGACTTCACTTATGTTAGGCGCGTGAGTGCAGTTTTTAGACAACACTGACCAATAAAAATTGGCCATGTGTTAAAAAAAAACTTGAAAAAAATAAATATTAACTCAATTGTCTTCTTCTTTATCATTGTTCTTCATCTTTGGAAAAAAAACCTCCATTATCATTCAACTCCTTGCTTCGAAAAGGTAAAGTAAATTTTTAATATATTCTTTATATTTACACCTTTGTATGTCGATTATTAGTTCTGATTTTAAATTTCTTTCACAATTTTTATGTATAAATGTTAGGGTTATGACAAAATCCGAGTTAAATAAGTTGTGTATGGATACGAACTGTAATTTTTTTAGATGGAGAGACAAGGAGAGAGTCGATGAAGGATCTTTGAAATCGAACACTAAGTACCAAAATCCAACATAAAAAATCAATTATGAGTCTGAAAATCGAATTTCTGAAATCAATTTTTTGAAGATAATGTTCTTTCCCTTGTTCCTTTCTATTCCTTTTTGGTAAAGTTAACTTGAAAACGTAAAGTGATAACTTTTTGAAATTTTGGGAAGTGTAAAAGCTTATTTTGAACTGATAGCTTACTTTTTAGAAAGTTGAAAAAGTGGGGCCCAGCGCGTGTTGAACAAAGCTTTTAACCTATCTGGTTTATATTGTCACGTAGGCCGAAAAGTGGTAAAAAATTAATTAAAAAATAAATTTAGGGGGGTAATAGGACCTTAGTAAAGGTTAGGTGTGTCTCAGGGATTTTGGGCATAGACTGGAGGGTACTTATGCATTTTCCCAAATATCTACTTGGAATCCATTATTTTGGCAATGAGTCATGAGTAGAAAAGGAAAGGACATATTTATTTTTTATTTTTGGTTTTCCATGTGATGTATGATTCTTATATTGGAGCTTAGTTATCGAAATATTCTATATTGAGGGATAAAACATTCTCTAATAAGGGCAACTTTCTATCTATAGGGACTTGAATTTGTGACATTTGATTAAGAATAAAAAAATATTTATCATTCCACCACAACTCTTATTGGTTAAAGGAAAGGACATGTGTTTGCAGTTATGTGTAGACACTTATGAGTCTAATAAAAAAGGACATGTTGATGTGAAGACTCATCGCTATTAAAAAAAGAACAAAGACTTGAAAAAACTTGGTCAACTTATTAAGTGTTTGGACATATAATTTTAACTCGTGATTTAAAATTAACATTTGGATAAGTGATTTTATCTCGTGATCATTTCAGATCAAACGGTGAAATTTCAAATTTTTTTTGAAAAAAAATAATTCGAAAATTTCATATCATGATTTCATATTTTTTAAAATATAAAAATTAACCCACAAGTTTATATTTTATATAAAAAAATCACCATTTTGTATATGTACATTTTTTTTCTGCGCGAATACCATAAAAGTGATGAAATATTCACAGAATATGAACATCGTGATATAGTTCATGTTTCATTTTATTAAAAAGCAGTACACTACAACTCAAGTTCAATTTTACTTTTTTTTTGGTGAACTAAAATTCAATAAATAAATATTGTATTTTTTTAAAAAAATAACTTTGCGATAATGTATAAAAATTCAATTTACATGTCTAACCAAAACTTTAACTTCATTTCATATGATTTCACATCATCAAAGAGAGCCTTACAACATATTCCACTACATTATTTATACACACCTTTGGTGATGTGAAGATCTCATTGCTAGCTACTAGTTGAAAAAATAAAAAATATTACTCCATTCGTTTCAAAAAGAATGACCTAGTTTCCTTTTTAGTCTGTTTCGAAAAGAATGACCCATTTTCTATTTTTGCAACACTTTAACTTCGACTTTCCACATGACATGTTTAAGGCCACAAGATTAAAGGACATTTTTATACATTTGACATAACTTTAATTTAGAACCATAAGATTAAAAAGTCTTCTTTCTTTTTTTAAACTCCGTTCCAAGTCAAACTAAGTCATTCTTTTTTAAACGGAGGGAGTATCATATTTGTGAGCAATTAAAAGGAGAGATGGCAGATAGAGTGGTGAACTTTTGAGTGAATAAAATACTTATGAAGTAGATTGTAACTTTCGATTTTGAATACAAAATAATATATTTATGATCTCAAATTTGAAATAATATATCTAAGTATTGAAAATTATAAACTAATTTAAAATAGGGTTAAAAACTTAAATGTACAATTTAAGCGCCTAAATAACCCTTATATAACAATAATTTAACTTTTCACTTACATAGCAATAGTTCTTTTACAAAAACAAAACAAATAAAAAATAAATAAGAAATACTCGGTATAAATAATACAACAATACACATTCCTATATTAAATAAAATTTCATTCCTTATTTTTCTCGTATTTTGTTATTTACCTTCCACAAATCTCTCAATAATTAATCCCTCAATATTTTTATTTCATTATTTTTGTCCCATTTTCTAATCTTCTTCTTAAAATACTTCTCTCTAGGGGTGTGCACTATTTGGATTAAACCGAATAACCAAACCAAATCAAACCGAATTTTTATTTGGATTGGTTTTTTGGTTTTTCGGATTGGTTTTGGATTAATAAATTACTTTGTTTGGTTTTTTGGTTTGGTTTCGGATTTTAAAAAATAAAAACCGAAAAACCAAAAAAAACCGAATTTTATTTATATATATATATATATAATGTTTATGCTTAGAATTAAGTTGGAGTTAACCACTTTTGTCCCTTTTTGGTTATTGTCTTTCATGATGATTACATTTATATTTTATGTTTGAATTACATCTATAATAGGTATACTTATAAGTATTGTATTTTAAGTTTTACTTTTATATTAGAAAGTATATTTAAGGGATTAAATATTATTACTTTGGTTATATATGTTATTAATTATTGACATAACCGAATAACCAAACCGAAAAAAACCGAACCGAATAGAGGAAAACCAAACAAAACCAAATTTATTTTGGATCGGATTGGGTTACACATTTACAAAACCAAAAGCTGAAAATCCAAACCGAATAGTGTAAAACCAAACCGAAAAACCGAATGCACACCCCTACTTCTCTCCGCCCTTTTTTTTTTTTTTCTGAACTCTCTCTTCACTCGTCTCTTTCTCTTCTTTTTTTTTCTTTTTACCTCATTTTATTTTCTGAAAAATTTCTTTGTTTTTCTTTAGTTCTCTCCCTTCAATTTTTTTGTTTAAATCTTTTTTTGCACCAATGTAGTTGGAACATATAACCAATAAGGATTTGTTTATTTTAATTTATTAGGTTATAATTTGGTATAATTTATTCATTATAGTAAAATTAAATTAGAATTATTTGAACTTGACACCAAAGTTAAATCATATTGTACACCATGTAAATTAATTTAATGATACTAAAAAATTGGTATATACTTGATTAGATTATGGTATTACGTATTATAGGGTTGTAACATAACTAAAATCAACTTTACCATCAATTATAAATCAATATCTTTTATAGTTCTAAACCAACATATCACCAAAAAATTAGTCATACCATACATCAAAGTATATATATACTAATAATACTATAACATATTGCAACTTTAAATCAACAAATTACCATTATTTTTTAACCAACAAATCCACCAATTATTTTTAGTTGTTATAGTTATTAAAATTTGAACTTGACACAAAGGTTACACCACATTGTACACCATGTAAATTAATTTGATGATACTAAAAAGTTGGTAAATACTTGATTAGATTATGGTGTTATGCATTGCAGGGTTGGAACATATAACTAAAATCAACCTTACCATCAATTATAAATCAATTTCTTTTATTGTTCTAATCGATATATCGCCAAAAAATTAGTCACACCATCCATCAAATTGAAATCAACAAATTATCAATATACTAACTATACCATCCATCAAAATATATACACTAAAACATATTACGGTTAATAACCAACAAATCACCAATTATTGTACCGGATCAGCTACCAAAGTATATTCCTTAATACATATCACTATTTAAAATAACATATCATCAATAATTGTACCAAATCGATCACCAAAGTGTACACAAAAAATGTATTTGAATTTTTTTTCGATAATTTATGGACCACATGATACAAATCATATTCACTATGATAATGCGGATCTTCTTCAAATTAACAGTTGTAATTTTTGATTTTGAACAAACAATCAGACTCTTGACATCGATATAAGCCTTCATCAAACGAGGACTCTTTCCAGGAGCATTATCAAAAGCAACTTTAATTTCTTATTCATAATCGATTTATTCAAGAAGTAAAAACAAAATTGTGTTGTAAGAGATGATTTTGAAAAGAAACAAAGAGAAATATTTTCAAGAAGGAGTTTCAAAACTTTTTCTTGAAAAAGATGAAGAAAAAATGTGGAGCAATGTGCTTATCAAGGAAAAAAAAGAGTGTATCAATGGTATTTCTTCCGTGTAAGGTTAACAAGAAAGAGAAAGTAAAATATTTATTAAAGAAAACGTATCCAAATATAATTGTGATTGAGATTCTAAATATTAATTAAAATAAAAGATAAAATATGACTCCCAAAAAGTTAGTCCACTTACCAATAAAATAGGACATAAAATCGTGTGGATTTTAAATTTATAATAAAATGTCATATTTGTAATTAAAATGTTAATTTTGTAAATAAAAGACTACAATAATATTAGGTAAATTAAGGTCTTAAATAGTATATTCTTGTAATTTTTCCTTTAAATTATATTAACAAAACAACAATTACATATTCAGTGAAATTCCACTAAATAACATTGGAATATAGTGTGTACGCAAATTTTATCACTATCTCATGGAGATAGAGAAACTTGACTATTTTTACCTGTTACTACCAAACCAAACCAAACCAATAGTCGATTTTTCTTTCAATGCTAAACCAACTAAACGAATCCACAAGTTGAGTTTTTTTTTCTTCGACTTGACTTGGCTTGTGAGTTTGATTTGGCTCAACTGTTTGACCTGTAAACCCCTATTCAGTAGTGGCGGATCCAAGATTTTAAGCGTGTGGTGCTTGCTTTTAAAACATAAATCTACCATAAATTACACAGTAATATAATTGTAGAAGTGTTCAACTAAATATTATAATTAAAAACTCTCCATTTCTAAGAAAAAGTAATTAACCTTGTGAAATTTCTTAACCGGCCAAAATTTCTCAAGGAAAAAAAAAGAAGAGTGATCTTTGACCATGAGAAATTACAAAATTTTAAATGAAATATAAAGTAAATACTTAAAAGAATCTGTATTGGATCAAAAGAAGAAAACATTACAATTCAAAAGAGATATGGCAGATGCAGTTGTGAATTTTCTGGTAGAGAATTTGTTGCAGCTATTAACTGAAAATGTGAAGCTAATTGGAAGTGCAAAAGGAGAATTGGACAATCTACTTAAAGTTGCTCAACAACTCAAAGCATTTTTAGATGATGCTGCAAAATACGGATACACGAATAGTGAACAGTGGAAAGTTTTGGTGATAGAAATTCATAAAACTGTGCACAGAGCTGAAGATGCAATTGATAAATTTCTGGTTCAAGCAAAGCTGCATCAAGAAAAAAATACAATGAGAAGGATATTCCATTGGCCAAGTCATCTGGTTAAAGTTAGGAATCTTGCTTCAGGCAATCCCTGTTCTTGAGCTTCCTAAAAAAGGGGAAGTAACTCAGGTATAATTCAAACTTCTTGTTAACAACTAATGTGTGGCCTAAAGTCAAAATTTGAGATTTGAATCTTTTTTTTTTTTTGGGTACTTTGGCCAAAATCGATAGGGAAAGTCTGGACAATTTTAATGATTTATATAATCAATACAAAAGCTAAGGTGAAATTAAAGGAAATGAAATACCTTTTATATAGAAATTTCTATGTCACTTCTTTGCACAATAATTTTTTAATTTTTTTGGCTTCTTTGATATCATTAGAACTTCTTATTTTTGTTTCCTTTTTTTCTTTCATTCTTTAGTGTAAAGATAAGAGAAATAAAAAGAAAGAACTATGAATGAAAAAGAGAAAGAACTTAAAAATAATTTATTTTTGGCTCTATTGTAATTTAGATTTTGTATGCGTATTTTTTTTTTTTGGCATCTATAATAAAGTTTACAAGAAAATTGGTAAAAAATAAATAAATTTTACCATCAATATAATAAATTCAAATTAGTATTGAATCAAAAAAAAAAAAAGTGTAAGAATAATCAATTATACCACTACATGGATAATTTTTTTGATTCAAACTTAATTTTTCTCACTTTCGTTAGTGGGAAAGAGTATATGTGAGTCATTTGTGTAACAGTAGCGGTATATATGAGTCACTTTCAGCTCTAATAAAATGTGACTTACTTTAGATGTATAACTTGTGAAGATCAGCCATTCTGTTTTCTGATGTGATTCATATACATGTTTAAAAGGGTCCTTCTTTGGAGAATGATGCAGTGGTCGGGTTTGATGACCAAGCTAATCAAGTGATCAAGCGACTTGTTGAAGGACCGATGGACAGTGTCGATACTATCCCAGTGGTGGGGATGCCCGGACTTGGAAAAACTACACTGGCAAGAAAAATCTATAATGATTCTAAGCTTACATATGAATTTTACAGCATTGTTTGGGTTTACGTCGGTAAGGAATGCAAAGCAAAGGATATTTATCTTAGGATTCTTAAATTCTTCAAAAAAAACATAGAAGATCATCTCAATGATGATGTGGACACATTGGCTAAGGCAATAGGTGGTTATATCAAGAAAGGAGGTAGATGTCTCATTGTTTTAGATGATGTGTGGGAAGACGAAGTCATTGATCACGTAATGAAAGTTTTTGCAGAAAACAAAAAGGGTCATCGGATTATGATGACTACACGTGACTTACGTCTTGCTAAATTTGCCAATCCAGAACCTCATGAGCTGAAATTCTTGGAGACAGAAGAAAGTTTTGAATTGTTGGTAATGAGAGTTTTTGGCAAGGGATGTTGTCCAAATGAATTAGTGGTAATTGGGAAAGAAATTGCAGAAATATGTGGTGGAGTACCACTTGTAGTAGTGGTAATTGCAGGAGCATTAAGAGGTCGTTTGGACAAAAAGGAGTGGGAAAGAGTTAACAAAAATGTGGTGCAACATTTAGGTAAGCATACCGAAGATAGCTGCCTGAAATATGTGAAGATGAGTTATGATCATTTGCCCGGAGAAGTGCAGATGTGCTTCTTGTATTGTGGTGTCTTTCCTCGAGGCTTTGATATCCCTTGTTGGAAATTGATTCGTTTGTGGATAGCAGAGGGGTTGATAAAGCCGCAGCCTGACTTCACTCTAGAGGAGATAGCAGAGTTTTGTTTGACAGATCTTCTCAACAGAAATTTAGTAATAATAATGCAGAAGAGGTCTGATGGTCAAATAAAAACATGTCGTCTTCACGACATGTTGTATCAGTTCTGCAAAAAGGAGGCTAGTAACAGATGGCTTTTTCAAGAACCTGATCAATCTACCCTGGACCCAGATACTTGCCGTCGATTGTGTATTCAACCATCTAATCTGTCTGACTTTCTCTCCACAACACCTTTTGCAGAACATGTCAGATCTTTCTATTGTTTTTCCTCAAAACAAAAACCAATTGACTTGTCTCCTAATGACATCAAACTCATTCACAAAGCCTTTCCACTTATGAGAGTCTTGGATGTTGAATCTCTCAAGTTTATTTTCTCCAAAGACTTCAACCAATTATTTCATTTGAGGTATATTGCTATCTCAGGTGACTTTAAGGCCCTCCCTCCTAACTTTGGTAAATTCTGGAATTTACAAACTCTAATACTTAATACAAGTACCTTAGAGCCCACTCTTGAAGTAAAACCAGAAATATGGAACTTGTTACAGTTGAGGCATCTCCACACCAACATACCTGCAAAATTGCCATCCCCAACTACCACGACAGGTAAACCTTCTTGTCTACAGACTCTTTCTATGGTTGCGCCAGAAAGTTGTGAGAAAGATGTGCTAGCAAAGGCGTGTAATGTAAGAAAATTGAGCATTCGAGGGCAATTGGCGGCATTTCTTGGTGCTTACAAGGGTGGTATCAACAATCTTGAAGAGCTACAGTGTCTGGAACATTTAAAATTGTTGAATGACGTTCATTTCATAAATAAAACACTTCACCTTCCACTAGCATTCTCCAAACTGGTACGTACGGTGAAGAAGTTAACTCTGACAAACACAAGGTTTGCTTGGAGTGAGGCAGATAAATTGGGGACGTTGGAATCTCTTGAGGTCCTGAAGTTTAAAGAAAATGCATTCACGGGTGAATTCTGGAAGCCAAAGAGTGGATTTAGCGCACTCCAAGTCTTGTGGATTGAAAGGTCAGAATTAGAATCTTGGGAGGCTTCGGTTATTAACTTCCCCGTGCTTAGGCAACTTGTTCTTATCTCTTGTGATAAGCTTGATGATGTGCCACTTGAGCTGGCTGATATACCTAGTCTTCAAGAGATGAGGCTGGATAACACAAGCAAAGCAGTACAATCCGCAAAAAATGTTCGAGATAGCAAGACATCTAAAAGCATGAAACTCAAGCTAAGCATATTCCCTCCTGAAAATATATCCAAGGTTGCACAGTGATATAAAAGGTCAGTTGAATTCATTTATACTGAAATCATTAAAATCCACATTATAGTCTTCACTAATGGTCCTGCTGCTGAATACCATAACTAACCAATTCTTTCCTTACGTTATGAATTTGCATTCTGTTTATATGGCTCAACCATGATTTGGAATAGAAAATACCATTTGTTTATTTCTAACATAATTTTCCTCCTTTCTGCAGGAGAGAACCTGGACATTGAGTGTGCTGGAAGCCAGAGGTCATCAGACAAATAGCTAGCTGGAGTATTGTCATTTTGAAATAAGGCTAAGTCTGCTGCATTTCGAGTTCCCCTTTATGTGGATTGTTTTTTTTTTCTCTGTTGTGAAACTGTTTGCATCTTTCCTATTCTGTTATGATTGTATTTGCTTTGTTTCGTTCGTGTAAAACTCTTGTTTTAATCTATCATTGTTTTTGTTGAAAGACACGTTACTCCCAACAAAGGCGCTATTGCAGGTATCTTAGCTTTTAGATGAATTCTAGTTAATCATTTTTGAATTGGAAGTTTTCAGACACTACTGCACAGTGGCATAGCCACATGGTGGTAAGGGTGTCCAATTGGAACAGATTGTACCTGCATATTTATCAATAAAGTTATGTTTCTTCTTATTTTATTGTGATTGCCATTTATTTTATGTCGCTTTAAAATTTGTTGCAAACAAATTGGCATGCCCAGTGGGACCAAATCTGCCCTTCATCTCCTCTCTTAAATCAAATCTGAAAATCTGAAGCTACAAAGGTGGAAGAATGAGTGCCTCAATCCTCATCTTTGAGTTTCATCAAGTCTACACTCCGACAAGCCTTGAAACAGGGGCATTTGTAGACATTGAAATTTTGCAGACTCTACAAGACGTGTTCAATTCGAATTGGGACACTAGAAGATGTGTGCAGTTTCAATTAGAATTCTTGGAGGCTAATCAACCCTAAACCCTAGTTTATGCCTATATAAAGGGTACTAAATTCCCTTAAAAGGCATCTCAAAATATCCCATAAACTCTTGGGTATTTTTAGAGATCAAGATTTCGAGTATTCCACAAATTCATGGAATATTCATATAGAGGTCAAATCTAAATCATCCTAGTTCGAGAAATACGTCACAAACGATCCTCGAATCATGGATAAATCTTAGGAGAGTAGAATCAAGGGATGAACATAATTGTACCCGCAATCTTGATGAATACAATTATGTTTCTTCATTTTTTTTGTGATTGTAATTTATATTCTGTCACTTTAAAAGTTGTTGCAAACACTAATAATTACTGACATCATGTTGTGTATTAATTTCCTTGAGTTTCTTACGATAAACTCAGAAAAGACTGCAAAAAAAAAGATGAAATGTGGTGAATTCATATCAAAGAATATCCCACTATTTGTCCATGATCTAGGCTCCCAGCAATGTCAGTGCAAAGAATATCATCTGCAAAATGAGGAAAACTAGTAAAAGAGGTGGTGCACATAGATTTTTTTGTCAAAGAGAATATTCTCTAGCCTATAGCTCTGTTGCTCGGACTCTGCGAAAATGGTGTGTCCCGGATCCTCCAAAAGTAGTGCATTTTTGGAGGATCTGATACGAGTGCAACAACAATTTTGGAGCAACTTAGGCCTATTGTACCATAAAAGTTGTATGAAGTTGGAATAAAAAGATATACTAGTACTAAAAGACTATTGATCATGCATTGTTGAACCATGTGTTTAAGTAGAAATATCCCCCAATTGTGTATAGTAGAAACTTAAAACAATTTATGAACAAAATGAATTTGACTGACCTTAATATCATTATCAAGAAGGACAAAAACTGTTTTATTACTGTTTTAAAGTAATTATTTTTCACCAAAAGTTCCCCTAAATACCTTCAAGGATATATTTCATTGAATTATTATATAAACATTTTTGACATACTAGAAGCTTTGATCAAACATCGAATTTCTTGTAAAAAAAAAGAGGAAGATGACTTCAATATCTTATGTCGAAGAAATAAGTGGCTTACGAGAAATGGAACTAAAAGTATATACCTGCATCTCTTTGTTTATCTCAAGTTGTGTTTTTTTCCCTAAATGACTTTATCTAAGTCTTCTCAGAGTTTCTTATTAGCTAAGTTTTCTCTAATGAAAGAAGGGAGACTTTTCTTAAATGTCTGTAGTCCCTCATTTATAGAAGTGGGGCCCTCACAACCATAAACAAGATCTTACTGACACAGCTTCATAGACACCCTAGGACACTTGAACTCTGTGCTCTGATACCAAGTTTGTCACGCCCCGAGCCTACACCCTGGGGGGGACCGGCTCTCGGAGACCATTGCTGGCCCCAAGCGAACCCTTGGCCTGGCTTTCTTAACTCAGCGGAAACTTATCTCAAAAGCATAACTCAATGCAATGAAAGGTTATAAACAACCAACTGATAAAATATGGCCAAAAAGGCAATTCGAGTCTCAAAATAGAATAGTAATATATATACATAGATGAGAGACTCAAAACTAACTGACTGACTGTCTATGAAGCCTCTAAAATACTGAGATGGATGTTGGGACAGACCCCGCAACATCCTAAAAAAACAAAACTTAAGAACATAAATAATTGAGTCCTCCGGAATGCAAGGAGGCTCACCACTGACTCTGGAGTGCTCAGCTGGATCAACGGCGTACTGGATGCTGATCCTGGGTACCTGCGTCTACATCATAAAACGATGCAGGCCAACTGGCATCAGTACATGGAATGTACGAGTATGCGAGCTGGACTGCTAAACAACAACTTAAGCTTGAAAGGGATACAAAAGAGAACTTACCTTGGCTCTGTTCAACTCAAGAATAACTGAACTCAATATAAAGCAATGAGACTCATGCAATATATATAAAGCTTGTAAAACTATTTAAAACATGACGTAAAAATCATATTTATAATATCATGAAAATACCATGCTTCCTTTCGAAGTCTACTTGTGCAATGCATGAATGAAGTCCCATACCCCCATCCACACTAAGCAGAACTTCTCGAGGAACCAAGCTCTTTCTACTGTGGGAGTTCTCTAACCGACAGCCACCACTACATGCATAAGTAGTGATACAACGTTTTACCTCACGTTGCCCAAGGACCATCCTATACCTTGCCATCGATATAGGACCTTACTTTAACTTTTGCTTAATGGATCCACTAGCTTAACTTTCGTGATCATCTAAAAAGTGTGATCCGAGAAATCCCATGTTTGGCTACATGGTTCTTATGGAGAGTTGAGTTAATATGAACTCGTGTCCCCAATTCGGTGCTCAAGACTACTCCCAAAAATACTTTAGCTCATAAGTGTTTTAAACACATCTTTCTTTAGTTGAGATAACTCAAAACTTAGCCCGAAGGCACTTGAAAACTCTTTTTAAAAAGAACAAATCAAAACCATATTTTTAATATGATTATTGATGACTCGGGATATTCATACTGCTTAAACATTGATGGTATATCTAGAGACCATACTGTTTAAACATTGATGACATACTCGATTTGTCATACTAATCATATTTTAGAAGCTCTTTTTCAAAAACCATCTTTTCTTTTAAAAGAGATAGTGCTCAAACTTCTCAAAACTCTTTTGGAAATCTCCGTTTCCTCTCAACTTAAATGTAAAAACACTTATAAACTTCTTTGGGAAATACTTAGTTCCCTAATTACTTTTGAGAAATGAACTCAACTCTGGACTCTTGACTTAACTCGAAACTCGATACTTTTTGCTCGACTTGAAACTTGAGACTCTTTACTTAGCTTGAAACTCTATACTCTTTGCTTGACTTGGAACTCTATACTTAACTTGGAACTCTTATACTTAACTTGGAACTTGAGCCTTAAAAAGAAGTTAAAACGTTCAATGTAGACACTTGAAAACTTTGAAGACTTGCTTGGACTTAACTTCTAAGCTTGTCTTCTAATTTCACTTGACTTGGAAACTAACTTCACTTGAATTGGAAACTAACTTCACTTGAATTGGATCCTAACTCACCTTGAATTGGATTATGGATTCAAGGGCAATCATCTCATGTTTATGACACTTCTCATTTTCTTACTCACTTGCTCGAGTCTTGAAACAAGTTACTAGAAATTGTAGACGACTCCTCACAAAGACTCAAAGGGATTTCCTTAGAATATTCGAAAGAATTCTCAAAAACATAACTCTCAACTCTACCTTGAATTTAAATTATGAATTCAAGATTATGATCATGTTAGGAATGACTTTAGGTGTTTAGAAGTAGCTTAGAGTAGTTAGAATCGAAAGGGAGTGAATGCGCACTTTAAATGAGCTCAAACGGGGCAACCGACGACAAAAAGATGGGGCAAGTGACCCTGGCGCCATGGGTGGCGCGGGGCGCCAACCCCTAAACTTCAGAGGTGAGTTTGGTGGCAGGCGCGTCGCGCCAGGCCCCCAACCCAGAAATTTCAGCAAGTTTATTTTCTTGTTTTCTCACCTTATTTCACCTAAAATTGAATGGTTTCTTCCCCAAATCACTTAGAATCATTAAAATCCTCAATATACCATAGATTCAACTCAAAAACACCACCGGAAACATACACCAAACCAACAAGAAACTTCAACAACACAACCACAAATGTCAACCAACACAATCACAAACTTCAACAAGAACAATAACTAACAACTTCAACAACAATCCAATCTTTTCTCAAATAATAAAATGAGTTTGGTGTGTGGGGGGGGGG
>NC_064283.1:72236594-72254384 GCF_019186545.1 Solanum stenotomum | reverse complement strand
AACTTCCAACTATTATCTAAATCCAAGAGGTTCATCTTATGAGGGCTACTAGTATTTGCATATATTGCTACATCAGTTTCCCTAGTAGTCAATAAGACTCGACTCCCATTGTTGCGATTAGGAAATATTTGTGATATGCTATCCCAAACATCCCTACTCCAAATATCATCAACAACAACAAGGTATCTAGGACCCTTTAGACACTTTTGCACCAGATCAGCTAACTCACTGTCATTCATCTTAACATAATCTTTTGTGTTCACATTAACTCTTTTCTTTGAAATGCAATGTAAAGCTTCTAACAATACATTTCTATATTGAAATTCTTGAGATATTGTAACCCAAACAAAAATGTCAAAGTGATACCTGATTGGAGGATGATCATAAGTTTTTTTAGCGAGTGTTGTTTTGCCAATGCCACCCATACCTGATATGGTGACAATGTCTAGATACGACGTTGATCCTCTCAATCTTTTATCTATTATCTCCAAGTCACCATCAAGTCCCTGCACGATATCATCTTTCAAGTAACCTGACAGCATTGGATCACTCATAGAAGAAGCGCCAATCAAGGAATCCGCAGTTAATTCAAGAATTTGATCAGCATCATGAGAAAGAATCTCCATCACTTGTTTCTTTGTCGTATCCATTTTTTCAACAACTGGTAGCTTATCATGGTGTTGTAAAATTCCAAATGTCCATCTTTCGCCTTTGATGATTTCAGAGATCTTCATTTCAACAACATCCTCTGCCTCACTAACAACAACTCTAATATCTTCCTCCAAAGATTTGATTTTCTCATTGCTAGTGTTTTCAAGAACATCTTGAAAATATTCAGCTGAAGCACGAAGAGAATCGAGCATTTCAGTACTGTGATCATGAAAGAGTTCTGAAATATTTGGTTGATCAAGAGTTTGAAGAAGAGAAATTACAGCAGTATAAGCTGCCATCAAGTCAATATGGAGAGGAATTACAACAAAAATATTTTTTAGATGTAACTCAAGATATCAAATAATGTACTACTCTTGTGTATTTATAACTAGATCTGGAAACATGCGCTGCACGTTTATCCCAAAATACTTCATATAAATTCTGTATTGCAAAATTCATCATTGTTTCGATAGGAACTACACATATCTTCCTAATAAAAAGAATATATCTTTAACTATAAAATTGACTAAAAGTGCATAAAGTAAAAATAACTATCACACAAATTCAATATTCAAATGACGATACTAAAATACAACATCCTAGGCTAATATATACAAAGCAACAAACCATGGTAAATTCTCAATAATAATAACACAATAATAGAAAGTTATACAATATCAACAAACAAGAAGCATAAATGTTAAACTAAACAAATAAAAGGAGACGGGAGACGAGAGCATAGAGATGTTCTCATGTTTGTTTTTTCAATTGGTTTAAGTCTGTACATTATTGTGTCAAATGTCACTATTTATAGGACATCATTGAGGAACACAAAGAGTTGTCATAAATATGATATTAATCCATTTGAGATTATCGATGAGAGATGAGAGTAAAAAACATAATGAATATAATTAGTGAGAGTTACATACATTCACATAATGAAGAGTTTGTGGTAATTTATGTATACTAATATGATGATTTATTATTTACTATTTAATATTTAATTTATTAAACAATTTATAACATATAAATGTAATGTGGAAATAAAGCTGTAATCTAAGGATAAAATATGTAAAAGAATTCAAATATATTAAATGTGTAATGAAAAATCAATATGATTAAGTATTAAAAAATTCATAGTAACTATGATTATGAAAATCATCACTATTACTACATGGAAGATGTAAAGATAGTTGGTTTTTTTTCTTGCTAATAATAACTTGCAATTTAATAATGAGAGTTGAATCGTAAGTCTAGCTGGAAATAGGAGTATTAATTACCATAATATGAAAAGTCAAAATTCATTGAATCCCAAAATAAAATTAAATGAAAAAAATAATATTTTAAATAATTTCAAGAAAATAAATTAATAGTTAAAGGGTCTCATTGAATCCCAAAATAAATATTAAATGAAAAAAATAATATTTTAAATAATTTCAAGAAAATAAATTAATGGTTAAAGGGTATTTTCGTAATTCAACTTTTGACTTAATGTCTTCCCACTTTTAGTATAATATATATATGATATGATGATAAAACTTTAATTAATTTCCAACACCATGCTAGTTGAGTGTGTAAAATCAGAAGAGTAGGTGTAATATTAATGATGGGCAGTTGGGTGACTGATATACAACCATACCGCAATTTAATTTGCAGCACCATGTTAGCATTTATCAATAAAATAATGAGAAGCAGTTAAATATTACAACAGGATAAGTAGTCATATTGTAATGTTTTGGATTAATAATACATAACTAAGTCAATGCCAGTTGGATGCGTGAAAACAGATCTGTGTCGACTAACTAACATCCTTAATGACTCGGACTCGCTATTTTAGGATTGAAGGTGAAGGATGTTTACCATGCGAGAACCCTCCTTTGGTTTATTAATGTTTTCTTTTTTTTGATATAGACAATTTTTATACTAAATTAAGAAAATGACATTTAGTGTTTATTTGTCACGGTTCACTATCCACCATTTATAATCATTATCATTAACCACCACTACGTAACAACCAATAATTACTATCGACAATCAATCTCCATCGGTCACCACTATATATTAATACTAATTGTAGACATTAAAATTTTGTGGGACTCTACAAAATGCGTTTAATTCGAGTTGGGACTCTACAAATTGTGTTCAACTCAAATTAGGATTCTTGGAGGCTACTCACCCCTAAACCCTAGTTCACGCCTATATAAAGGGTACAAAATTCTCTTAAAATGCATCTCAAAAGATCCCATAAACTCTTGGGTATTTTTAAAGATCAAGATCTCGAATATTCCACAAAAGTCATGGAATACTCATATAGAGGTCAAATATAAATCATCCTAGTTCGAGAAAAACGCCACTAACGGCCCTCAAATCATAGATAAATCTTAAGAAAGTAGAATCAAGAGAGGAACAGAATTGTACCTGCATATTTATCAATAAAGTTATGTTTCTTCTTATTTTATTATGATTGCCATTTATTTTCTGTCTCTTTAAAATTTATTGCAAACAAATTGGCACGCCCAGTGGGATCAAATTTGCCCTTCATCTCCTCTCTTAAATCAAATCTGAAAATCTGAAGCTACAAAGGTGGAAGAATGAGTACTTCAAGCCTCGTCTTTGAGTTTCATCAAGTCTACACTCCGACAAGCCTTGAAGCGGGGGCATTTGTAGACATTGAAATTTTGTGGGACTCTACAAGATGTGTTCAATTCGAATTGGGACTCTAGAAGATGTGTGCAGTTTCAATTAGAATTCTTGGAGGCTACTCAATCTCAAACCCTAGTTTATGCCTATATAAAGGGTACTAAATTCCTTTAAAAGTCATCTCAAAATACCCCATAAACTCTTGGGTATTTTTAAAGATTAAGATCTCGAATATTCCACAAATTCATGGAATATTCATATAGAGGTCAAATCTAAATCATCCTAGTTCGAAAATACGCCACAAACGACCCTCGAATCATGGATAAATCTTAGGAGAGTAGAATTAGGGATGAACATAATTGTACCCGCAATCTTGATAAATAAAATTATGTTTCTTCATATTTTTTTGTGATTGTAATTTATTTCCTGTCACTTTAAAATTTGTTGCAAACACTAATAATTACTGACATCATGTTGGGTATTAATTGCCCTGAGTTTCTTACCATAAACTCAGCAAAGACTACAAAAAAAAGAAGATGAAATGTGATGAATTCTTATCAAAGAATATCCCACTATTTGTCCATGATCTAGGCTCCCAGCAATGTCAGTGCAAAGAATATCATCTGCAAAATGAGGAAAACCAGTAAAAGAGGTGGTGCACATAGATTTTTTTGTCAAAGAGAATATTCTCTAGCCTATAGCTCTGTTGCTCGGACTCTGCAAAAATGGCGTGTCCCGGATCCTCCAAAAATAGTGCATTTTTGGAGGATCTGATATGAGTGCAACAACAATTTTGGAGCAACTTAGGCCTATTGTACCATAAAATTTGTATGATGTTAGAATAAAAAGATATACTAGTACTAAAAGACTAATGATCATGCATTGTTGAACCATATGTTTAAGTAGATATATCCCCCAGTTGTGTATAGTAGAAACGTAAAACAATTTATGAACAAAATAAATTTGACTGACCTTAATAGCATTATCAAGAGGGACAAAAACTGTTTTATTACTGTTTTAAAGTAATTATTTTTCGCCAAAAGTTCCCCTAAATACCTTCAAATATATATTTAGTTGAATTATTATATAAACATTTTTGACATATTAGAAGCTTTGATCAAACATCGGATTTCTTGTGAAAAAAAGGAGGAAGATGACTTTAATATCTTATGTCGAAGAAATAAGTGGCTTACGAGAAATGGAACTAAAAGTCTATACCTGCCTCTCTTTGTTTATCTCAAGTTGTGTTTTTTTTCCTAAATGACTTTATCTAAGTTTTCTCTAATGACTTTCTGGTTTTCTGAAAGCATCACCAAACGTCAATTTAGTGAAAACTAATATTCATTTCAAGAAGATTAATATTCATTTCAGGACAGACAATCTCTAATATAATAATCTTACAGCAAAAATGAGCCTAGAATAATAACCATTAAATAGAGAAAATAATCTTATAGCAAATTGGCACTAAAACTATTTAAAAATTAAACAAGTGGACACGCACATCCTATGTGACATAATACACATAAGATGTTCGGTAGGATGCAAAACTACCACTTAAGATGTCACATAGAACGCGTGTGTCTAGTTATTCAACTTTTGAATAGTTTAAATGTCTACTTATGCAGACCCGAAATTGAAAGACATATATGACAGTTGATCAGGCCAAGTTGAAATGCACATTTATGTATTATGCCTTCTTTATTAAAATGCACAATGATAAGAATCTTCTCAAAAACTACTGTATTGAAATCAAAATTTCAATAGGAACCTTCAACTCATCTACACTGGACTATAATCATACAACAGAATGGCCATGACCCAACTAAATGGTCTACTATACAAAGCACCAAATATAACAGCCTTTAGTAACTAGAAAGAATCTAATAAGAAAAACCATTCATTAGTTAGTCTAACAGCCAATTTACATGTAAATACTTGAGCTAACTGTAGGAAGCATTTCATATTTGACACATCCTAAAATATATATTAGTATTTAATTCGACCCTCAAATCTCAGACAGATGTATTTCACTTTCTGCCTTCTCTTTACTGTTTCCTGGTGTGACGGCATTGTGGAGAAGAAATGAAATTGGACCATCAGATCTAGGAACTGATGCATATAATGACTTTAACAAGAATTGAAAAGCAAAACCACCTGTCCTTTGCTGCCGTAATAACCACTGGCAGCAACTTAGAACATGTTATCTCAGAACCCATCACAGGTGCAAGTAAAGAAATTGCCCTAAGTATTGTCATCCGGTATAAATAATGTGAATTATTAATCACATCCAAGACCTGCAAAGAGATGACATGTTTAAACCCCTAGAAACAGGAACAAGCTTGATATCAGACATGGTCAAACCAAGAGAACGAATAATGCAGAATATTAATCATATCCAGGAACTGCAAACAAAAGACCATGTCTTGACCAATGAGAAACAGATAACAAGCAGATAACATGCATGATCAAACCAAGTCTCTGAAACTAAGGTTGGCCATGATGAATTATTACAAGAATCTCAAGTACCCACAAAATCCAGTATTAACCCTTCAACCTGACAATTTTCATTTTTTCTTCTTTTGCCTATTACTTTTGGGAGGGGGTGTCATAGTGGATACACAGTTGAGGAAGGAATTGGAATGGTTATCTAAAGAGAAATCAATCCTAGGGGGATACTTCAAAAATGATTATCAAAAGAGAAATCAACTCACCCCTCCCTACCATTCTGCCTAATATCCATGCATCAACAGCCAAACCAAACCAAATCAATAGCCGTTTTTTCTTTCAATGCTAAACCAACTAAACCAAACCACAAGTTTGAGTTTTTATTCTTCGATTTGACTTGGTTCGTTAGTTTGATTTGGCTTAACTATTTGACTTGTAAATCCCTTGACGAATTTAGGATTTTAAATTTGTGGGTGCTTGCTTTTAAAATATAAATTTACCATAAATTACATAGTAGTATAATTGTAAAAGTGTTTAACTAAATGTTATAGTTAAAAATTCTCCATTTCTAAGAAAAAGTGAATTAACCTTGTGAGATTTCTTAGCCGGCCAAAAATTCTCAAGAAAAAACAAAAGAAGATTGATCATTTATCACGAAAAATTACAAAATTTTAAATGAAATATAAAGTAAATACACAAAGAATGTATTGGATCGAAAGAAGAAACCATTACAATTCCAAAGTATCCAGGATGGGTGCACTATTACGAAAACTCACAGCTAAGATATAAATTTGATCGCTTTGATCTTTAGATTCTTAATATGAACCGTTAAATTTTAAAAATATAGGTCCAAAATATATAATATTACTAGTTTTAAATTTTGATATACACAATTGATTTAATTATATAAATTTTCTTAGGAATTTTCAATGCAACACTATTGAACTTTGAAAGATTAAAGCAAAAAAATAAAAAGAAAATGAGTTGAAACGTCAAAAGTGTTACCGATAACCACTTGGAGAGGAGTTACTCAAAAAAATAATATAAATATAAGATTTAAATTTCTATCATTGCTTAGAGAGGTGCACCCAATTATTATCGTATTTTTATATAATACTTTAAACGTGGGTTCACGCAATCTGCATCAAGAAAAAAACACAATGGGAAGGATATTCGATTGGCCACACAATCTGATTAAAGTTAAGAATCTTGCTGCTGAGATTAAAGGAATACATGATCAAGTCAAAGAACTTCGTAAAAACAATCAAGCACTTCAGGCCACCCCTGTTATTGAGCTCCCTAAAAAAGATGCAGTAGCTCAGGTA
Organism: Solanum stenotomum; assembly: GCF_019186545.1. Lineage (NCBI taxonomy): Eukaryota > Viridiplantae > Streptophyta > Magnoliopsida > Solanales > Solanaceae > Solanum > Solanum stenotomum. Next base: position 72,247,323 of record NC_064283.1, on the reverse strand, counting down.
TAATTCAAACTTCTTGTAACAAATAACTAATTTGTGGCCTAAAGTCAAAATTTGAAATTTGGAATTTTCTTTTTTTGGGATGGATAAGGTGTTAGGGGCGTGAAATTGGGATAAAGAAAAAATACTCCATTTGTCTCAATTTATATTGAAATTTAAATATTTGTAAACTACATAAAAAATAGTATAAGTCACAATAATTGATAATTCAAAATATTTAAAAGATCTATGAAAAACTTACGGTCAAAGATAAACTTGTTTAAATCTCAAAATCTGAAAAGTACCACATAAAATGAGACTGAGGGAGTAATTTTGTTTTAAAAGTATATTTAATTTTTTTTAGGGGTCGTGGTGGGGGAAGTTGGGCTAGACAGTGAGGTGGGGTACGAATATTTTTTTAGAAACTTTTTAAAAAATTGGGGGGGGGGGGGGGGAGTGAGAAGTAGGGGTACTGGGTAGGGCATGTGGTAAGGTACGAAAACAAATTACTTTTAAAAAAAAGTTCATCATCTCTTCTTTAGCATTTAATTATTTAAATGTTTTCTTTTATTATATATATCTATGTGTACGTCATATAATTAGAAAATTTCACATATATATATATATATATATATATATATATATGTGTGTGTGTGTGTGGGTGGATGCTATGTAGTATATGTTTTTAAATTACTTAATCAAGTGAAAAAGTGTTTTAAAGACGACCAATAATTGAGAGACTAAAGTAATAATTCACCTCAATATATTAATGAGTGTTTTCAATAAAGGGCTCACACACATCATTTTCATATACGGAAGTAAAAATATAACTTTAATTTTTTTAAAAAAAATAAAATAAAATTCATGTAGTGATATATATGATTTTTTTCAAAAATTATTTTTTGACTTGGTTGATTATCATTATTTGAGTTTTTATTCTTATTTTAGTTTTTTCTTTTATTCTTTAATTTAAAAATATAAGAAATAAGTGTGAATGGAAGAAGAGAAAAAGTACGATTTTTTTAAAAAGAAAAACTAATATTTTTTTGGGCTATATTATAATTTAAAACTATATTTTGCTGTTATATTTTAATTTAACCTTGTATTAGTAAAAATAAAAGGGGTAATTTATAATAAATTTTATAAGAAACTTACAAAAAAAAATTTGACCATTAAAATAATAAATTTAAATTATTCATTGAATCAAAGAAGTACAAAAAATACATGTTAAAAAGACCAAATATACTTCTACATGAATTGTTTTTAAATATTTTTTTTAAAAAATAAATCAAAATTAACCTTTTTTGTTTCCTTTAGAGAAAAATGGTATATGTGAGCAATTTGTGTAATAGTAAGGATATATATGAGCTATGAGAAGTATATCAGACCTTCTTTCTAATTATTAGGTTTGATCATATATTATTATAAGTGGGAAGCTCCTAACCTAAAAGTTGATATACCATTTTCTCCTTATACTAAATTATTTTTTTATAAAATAATTTTTATTTACACCATAATTAAAAAATCAATTAAATTAGTTTTCAATAACATGAATTGAACGGATGCTTTGGAAGTGGAGTAATAATACTTTAATTATCACACTTAATTCAACGATTTAATAAGGATTGAGGGCAATCATCTTTCTTGATTTAACAAGGATTGAGGACAATCAACTTTCCCTGCTTATTTTTTAGTTTATTCATTTTATATTAAAATTTTGATCATTATCATATTATATCAAGTAGAAACCTTCCAAAAGAAAAATTGAATTACAAATCGCCTATTAAAAGTTAAATATCATTTTAACCTTCAAGCAACTATTATTTCAAAAAGTCTATAATATAAAAAATATAAATATGCACATTTCATGCAATAAAAAAAATGTTTTTACATTTAATAATTATAATAACCATAACTTTATTATATGAAACGTTGGTGGTTTGATTATTTAATTGTTACGTTAACTAATGGCCGACCTTTCATTGCTACAGTAAGTACAAAGAAGCTGAAAAGTTGAATTGAATATTAATTAGTAAATTAATTCATTAGTAAATAAATGAAAGTAAATTTCAAAGACTAGGAAAAAACATTATATAAAGGCTAAATGAGTTCACTAATTTCCCATATGCTCTTTGTAACTTTTGAGATTGAATGCAAATCATTTTATCTTAGATTTTATTTTTTTTCCCTTTTCTTTTTACGTCCTTTGATAGTTTGCATAAAGAAGAGATGCAAAGTATGTAAAATTGTTTTTATGCCTTCTAATAGTTTGCATAAAATTAAAGAAGAGATGAGAAGTATGTAAGATTGTTGATGCCAAATTAGAGTAGCTGTCATATTCAATTTTTACTACTCTTGAATTATCAGCTAGATATAATATAATCTTTCAAGAAATCATGGTCAAAATCACCATCTCTTCTCCCTTTCAACTATCAGTATTACACCTTTTTTGTGGTAGCTGATCTAGCGACAATCTTTGATCGTGGAGGGCTTGATTTCTCCGGAAGGTTGATCATAGTTGACATTAATGAATTCATTGTTATAGTATAATCTGATTACAATTCTTTAAGATACAAAGATAATATACTCTCTACAAAATAGTTATTTCATCTAAAGAAATGGTGTTATTTGAACGCGTTGATTGATGCTCCTCTTCATGTTGATTACTGGCTATAACCTTTTATCATCATTGCAATATTCAACTTTAACTCGAATATTTCTTGAAAAGAACTCATTAATCCTTTTTGTGTATGCATGTCATATTTGGTTAATTAGAATTACAATACTTTGATTTCACATGTATTGGAATTTCATTTGTTTGGGGGCTTTTTGTTTACATGCACAATTGTTAAGATTATAACAATTAGTTTCAAATTCTTAATAATCATATATTATTTGCGTTTTGTAAATTTTAACAAGAAATTTTAAATATTTTAAATATCATATCAAGTTTTTTGTTTAAATATTTCAGATTCATTGTTTTGCTATTTGGTATGAGCATCACAATTCATTATCCAAATATTATATCACGAAATTTAATACTTAATGTTATTAGGTGCAAATATTTAATACTAATACTTCTTTATAAACAGAATATTTGCACCTAATAACATTAAAATGTAACTCATTTTATACATTTTACTTATCTAACTAATATAGTTATTCAATTTTGTAGTTCTGATAGTAATTAATCATTTATCGCTCAACGAAGAAGTCATTCAAATTGGATGAGTTACGTTCATCAATTTTAGTTTTTAATTTTTTTTCGTTATTGATTACACTATGGTTTTAATATAACTTATATCATGTATACTACTTGCTTGAGACACACGTGCAACACACGTGTTGAGAAACTAGTATAATATATAAATATGTCTATTAACTTGGACTCAACTCATATTTTGTCATTCAATTTTGGGTGTGCACAAATATATACTTAAACTTGTATAAAATTGAATAAATAGACACACGCCCTACATGACAGACTTGAACCTGAGACATTTGATTAAGGATGAATAAATACTTACCACCTAAGTTGCTCAGACTCTTCACTTTTGATGCTGCACTCGTGTCGACACGAAATGGATGTGGGTGTGGGTGTATATGTGGGATCCGAGTCCGACACGATGGGGAACCAAAAGTGAAGAGTCTGAGGAAATCAATGGTAAAGATAAGAGAAATAAAAAAAAAAGGATTTCGGCTCAATTGATTATAAGAACTATGAATGAAAAAGAGAAAAAACTTAAAAATAATTTATTTTTGGCTCTATTGTAATTTAGATTTTGCATGCGTTTTTTTTTTTTTTTTTTTTGTATAATAAATTTTACAAGAAAATTGGTGAAAAAAAATAAATTTATTTCTCTTATCGATATGACATGGGTGTAGGTGTGGGGAAAGTCTGGAGAATTTTAATGATTCCTCTAATCAATACAAAAGTTAAGATGAAATTGAAGGAAATGGAATACCTTTTATATAGAAATTTCTATGTCACTCCTTTGCACAATAATTTTTTATTTTTTTGGCTTCTTTGATATCATTATTTGAGTTTCTTATTTTTGTTTCATTTTTTTTCTTTCATTCTTTAGTGTAAAGATAAGACAAATAAAAAGAAATAACTATGAATGAAAAAGAGAAAACTTAAAAATAATTTATTTTTGGCTCTATTGTAATTTAAATTATGTATCCGCAATTTTTTTTTGGGCATCTATAATAAATTTTACAAGAAGATTGGTGAAAAAATAAATAAATTTTACCATCAACATAATAAATTCAAATTAGTATTAAATCAAAAAAGTCAAAAAAATAAAGGAAAAATTGTATGAAATAGCAAACTATTAATTAAAATTAAATGCTATAACCATAGTTTTTTTTATTTGTAATTCGCAACAAACATTCCATGTTTTTTGTCATCCCGTTTGTATACCGAAATATACAAATGCAGGACCCATTTTGTATAACGAAATATACAAAAGCAGGACCCATTTGTATACCGAAATATACAAATGCATGACCCATTAGTATACCGAAATATACAAATGCAGGACCCATTTGTATACCGAAATATACAAATGCAGGATCCATTTGTATACCGAAATATACAAATAGACCCAAATACATATTTTTTATGTATATGTATACCGAAATATACAGATTAATAGTCATAGCAAACATAAAGTTTGTTATGGAGCAATTATACAAACTATAACTATAACATACAGATATGATTTTTATGTTTGCTAAACCTAAAATTTACTCAAAAATAAATAAAAATGTGTGAGAATAATCAAATATACCATTACATGGATAATTTTTTTGATTCAAACTTAATTTTTCTCTTTCGTCATTGGGAAAGAATATATGTGAGTCATTTGTGTAACAGTAGGGGTATATATGAGTCACTTTCAGCTCTAATAAAATGTGACTTACTTTAGATGTATATATAACTTGTGAAGATATAAACCATTCTGTTTTCTGATGTGATTCATATACATGTTAAAAAGGGTCCGTCTTTGGAGAATGATGAAGTGGTCGGGTTTGATAAGGAAGCTAACAAAGTGATCGATCGACTTTTTGAAAAAGGTGTTACACTTCAAATTCGGAAGAGAAATCGAGATATCTTTCCATGGAGTCGGTGGAATGGAGAGAGAAAAAGAAATCTTTTATTTCATCTGTGTAGAGTCCTCTGTCTTTACAATATGCTAAGTTCCATATATATACACAATGTATAAACTATAATAAGCTGAAACTAAGTATACCAGAATTGATATTTTCTAATAGCTTCTAAGTATCAACAAAAGGACCGGCGGAAAGTGTCAATATTATCCCATTGGTGGGGATGCCCGGACTTGGAAAAACTACACTGGCAAGAAAAATCTATAATGATCCTAAGCTTACATATGAATTTTACAGCATTGTTTGGGTTTACGTCGGTCAGGAATGCAAAGCAAAGGATATTTATCTTAGGATTCTTAAATTCTTCAAAAAAAACATAGAAGATCATCTCAAATGTGGACACATTGGCTAAGGCAATAGGTGGTTATATCAAGAAAGGAGGTAGATGTCTCATTGTTTTAGATGATGTGTGGGAAGACGAAGTCATTGATCATGTAAGTAAAGTTTTCGCAGAAAACAAAAAGGGTCATCGGATTATGATGACCACACGTGACTCATGTGTTGCTAAATTTGCCAATCCAGAACCTCATGTGCTGAAATTATTGAAGACAGAAGTAAGTTTTGAATTGTTGGTAACGAGAGTTTTTGGCAAGGGAAGTTGTCCAAATGAATTAGTGAGAACTGGGAAAAAAATTGCAGAAAAATGTGGTGGAGTACCACTTGTTGTAGTGGTAATTGCAGGAGCATTAAGAGGTCGTTTGGACAAAAAGGATTGGGAAAGAGTTGACAGAATGTGGTGCAACATTTTGGTGATCATACCGAAGATAGCTGCCTGAAATTTGTGAAGATGAGTTATGATCATTTGCCCCAAGAAGTGCAGATGTGCTTCTTGTATTGTGGTGTCTTTCCTCGAGGCTTTGATATCCCTTGTTGGAAATTTATTCGTTTGTGGATAGCAGAGGGGTTGATAAAGCCGCCGCCTGAGTCCACTCTAGAAGTAGAGGAGATAGCAGAGTTTTATTTGACCGATCTTCTCAACAGATATTTAGTAATAATAATGCAGAAGAGGTCTGATGGTCAAATAAAAACATATCGTCTTCACGACATGTTATATTTATGAGTGTTTTCAAGAACCTGATCAATCTAAACTGGACCCAGATACTTGCCGTCGATTGTGTATTCAACCATCTAATCTGTCTGACTTTCTCTCCACAGCACCTGTTGCAGAACATGTCAGATCTTTCTATTGTTTTTCCTCAAAACAAAAACCAATTGACTTGTCTCCTAATGACATCAAACTCATTCACAAAGCCTTTCCACTTATGAGAGTCTTGGATGTTGAATCTCTCAAGTTTATTTTCTCCAAAGACTTCAACCAATTATTTCATTTGAGGTATATTGCTATCTCAGGTGACTTTAAGGCCCTCCCTCCTACCTTTGGTAAATTCTAGAATTTACAAACTCTAATACTTAATACAAGTACCTTAGAGCCCACTCTAGAAGTAAAAGCAGAAATATGGAACTTGTTACAGTTGAGGCATCTCCACACCAACATACCTGCAAAATTGCCATCCCCGACTACCACCACAGGTAAACCTTCTTGTCTACAGACTCTTTCTATGGTTGCGCCAGAAAGTTGTGAGAAAGATGTGCTAGTAAATGCGTGTAATGTAAGAAAATTGAGCATTCGAGGGCAAATGGCGGCTTTTCTTGGTGCTTACAAGGGTGATAACAACAATCTTGAAGAGCTACAGTGTCTGGAACATTTAAAATTGTTGAATGATGTTCTTTTCATAAATAAAACACTTCACCTTCCACCAGCATTCTCCAATCTGGTAAGTACGGTGAAGAAGTTAACTCGGACAAACACAAGGTTTGCTTGGAGTGAGGCGGATAAATTGGGCACATTGGAATTTCTTGAGGTCCTAAAGTTTAAAGAAAATGCATTCACGGGTCATCTCTGGAAGCCAAAGAGTGGATTTAGCGCACTCCAAGTCTTGTGGATTGAAAGGTCAGAATTAGAATCTTGGGAGACTTCGGATTATAACTTCCCCGTGCTTAGGCAACTTGTTCTTATCTCTTGTGATGAGCTCGATGCTGTGCCACTTGAGCTGGCTGATATACCTAGTCTTCAAGAGATGAGGCTGGATAACACAAGCAAAGCAGTAAAATCCGCAAAAAATGTTCGGGATAGCAAGACATCTAAAAGCATGAAACTCAAGCTAAGCATATTCCCTCCTGAAAATGAATCCAAGGTTGCACAGTGATATTGAAAGGTCAGTGTTTTATTAAAAATGTATTTTAGACTGGTTTAGAGTCGCCACTTAATTTTTTAAGAAAAAATCAAGAAAACTAATTTTCAATAGATTAAAACAGGGAATCAGTTGAAAATATAGGGGGGTTTGGGGGTTCATATTAGTGTTCTAGGAAGGGTTTGAAAGCACCTAGAACACCCGCTAATGCGGTTATCCGACAATTAGTTATTTGGCTAAAATGACTTAACTTAGCTCGAATTGCAAAACTGAACTATTTTATGGTTAGGACCATTTTAAAGGAGAAACAAAAAAATGTCGCAATATTATTTAAATGAAGTATTTTATAAACTTATTTATTTATTATTTATTTATTTTTAAAGTCAAGTGAAAGATGAGTAATTTAGTTAAGTAATTAATTCAAAATGGGTGTCTTTCGGGGATTCGAATTGTTCATCCTTAAAATTAGCGGCAAATACTAACAAGCAAAATAAACAGTGTAAAGTAAAGAGGAAAAGAGGGTTCGGCCCAAATCTGGTTTCTGTCCGCCTGGACTAGTATTTGGGCCCATTTTTGTTTTGGACCAAAGGCCCATTTGAGTGGCACCTGTTCAAAATTAAAAGAAATAATTTCATTTGAGCCTTTGGCCCATCCTTCACATGTCCTAAACTTCTAGCAGAATATTAATAATTAAAAGACAAGGGCTTAGGCCCGAAAATAACAAAATACAATTTTTCGTATAATGAGTGGGCCAAAGCCCAATCTTTTCAATTCTCCTCCGCTTTCACGCTTTTCCACCTTCGAGACCTGTTCGTCGATTTTTATAGGCCGGTTGACTCGATAAAGGAATTTGAGCCTTTATGGCTCTCTCGAAATGTGACTTGAGTTCATAGAGAACTCGGATAGATTTTGTAACATCCGGCAATGTGAAATAATTGAAGAGGCTTAGAATTGGAAATTTTCATTTTTGGAAAGAATTTAAAGTTTTGGAAATTTTGGCTAAGTATGGAAAATGTGAAATTTTGGCCAACTTTGAACAGCCATAAATTCTAGCTCAGGATGAGTTAGGTGGAATTCCAGTTATGGTTGCAAANACACGACACAAATTAAACTCCGACCTACATTGTCTAGGATTTCAACCATCAATCTCTGTTACTCGATTAAAGGAATTCTCAATGAATTCGAGGATCGAATTACTATTTCAGGAGTAACCTAAGGAAAAGACAGTTGAAGAAGAAGAAGAAGAATTAAGAGAGAAGAAGAGAGTTTAGGAAGAGAGAACAATTCTGTACAATGCATTGATTACAAGCTATATAGTAATTGAATGACTGAAATCCTAACTGCCTAACTGCTTTCACTATAGCTGGTATGCAGATATAACCCCGAACTATCGTAAACGGTATGCAGATACCCTCCGTCATACTTTTGAGACATTGGTGCCCCTACCGTCTAAAAAATAGAGCATATGTACCTTTTATACTAAAGGACATACACATGTCATAATCTTATCCACAGATCCGACATTTATTCAATATCGGATTGACAAATAAGATTGTGCCACGTGTCCCTATTTAGTCTTCCGTTAGAATATGCTCTAGTTTTTGGATGGCAGGGGCACCAATGTCCCAAAAGTATGACGGAGGGTATCTGCATACCATTTACGATAGTTTGAGGGTATATTTGTCCTTTTTCCCTTCGAAATGTGATACATAAATTTCGAACGTGATCGCATAGTATTAGCAAGGTTAAGGTAGATTATGATCGTACGTGATGAAAGAAATCGGGATGTAAAACAAACAGTGACAAATTTCAATTCATATTTGTTGACAAATTTAAAAAAATGAAGCTCCTGGTGATTTCTATACTGGTAAAGTGAACTTCTCAGCGCTAAAACATACTCACATTTCTTAACCAACAAAGAGAGATGGCAGATGCAGTTGTGAACTTTGTGGTGGAGAACTTGTTGCAGCTATTAAGTGAAAATGTGGGGCGGATTAAAGGTGTAAATGACGAATTTAACAATTTGTTGGAAGAAGTTCAACGCCTGAAAGTGTTCCTTAACGATGCCCTTTAACTTGGCCTCATCTGGCATCTATGCCCTTTAACACAATCCGTCAAATCCAAGTCTATAATCCATCTTCTTTTCTTGAACTTGTATTGAACTATTTTCAAGAGCTAAGGAAACGGATGTCAATGCCGATCAGTTAAATGGGAAAGCTAAGTAACCAACAATATCTTAGCTTGAATGTAATGCAGAGAAAACCAGTGTGTACGTTTCTAGAAATGTTATCGATATCCAGCATCTCAAATCACATAAAGAACAGCACATCAACGAAAAACATGTATTATACATGAACAGAGGAAAACAGATTCAAAGTGTGAAACCAGCAATTCTTATACTCCATAGGCAATGCATAATAGATTGAACATCCTTATTCATTTCGAAAACAAAATAGATATTACAGTACATCAATAGTTACCATTTACAAAATACAAAAACACAATTGGCCGAGACATGTATTGAACGTGTTTATTCCTAAAACATGAATTTAACAAATGATCAGAATATAAAAACAAAATATGAACTGCACGGTTCTTAAGGATATTATTTCCCATTTCCTCTTGTTCCGATATTTCTTGTAGAATCCTCAGCAGTAATGCAGCATTCATGTAACTCAATTGATTCCAAAGTACAAATTTCCCCAAAATCTGTTGGAATTTCTTGCAGGTCCTGGCAATTCTTCAGAACAAGACGTTTTAGATTTGGGAAGTTATCACTGCTAGCTTCCCAACACTTAAGATTTGGGTAGCTCAGTAACAACAACTTCAAGCTTTTGAATATGTCTTTGTCACTCAATCTCCATACATCATCTTCGGATTCACAATCTTTAAGTTTGAGCTCTTCAAGATTTGGCAACATGATAACAGATGATGATATCTCTTCCCAAATAAAATGAGTACAGCAAGCTAAAGTCAACTTCCTAAGTGATGTCGGAAAAACAAATCTTTTGATGGGCTTTTCCAAAATATAGCTCCAGTAAAGCTTGAATGCCTCAAGTTTTCTCAAGCTGGACATATCCAAGAGACGATAGAGAATATTTTCTCTGACTATAGAAGATGCACGAATGCTCAATCTCTTTAGATTGGGAATTCTAGAAAAGACTTCATTTGTACAACTAGAGTAACAAATATTGAAAACTTCCTCTAGATTTGGCATCCCCGTCACAAGATTGTTATCTATTCTAGGATTTGGTATATAATTACTAGCTTTCCCTAAATGTATATACCTCAAGTTCTTCATCGTCCATATCTTCCCAGGTAAAGTCACATGTGAAGAATAACAATCATAAATTAGAGTTTGCAAATTTTGAAGCTTTGAGATTGATTCA